>NC_090353.1:5682123-5892123 GCF_035084215.1 Heptranchias perlo | reverse complement strand
ACACAGCCAGACACACACACACACACACACAGCCAGCCAGACACACACACACACACACACAGCCAGACACACACACACACACACACACACAGCCAGACACACACACACACACACACACAGCCAGACACACACACACACACACACAGCCAGACACACACACACACACACACACACACACACAGCCAGACACACACACACACACACACACACACACAGCCAGACACACACACACACACACAGCCAGACACACACACACACACACAGCCAGACACACACACACACACACACACACACACACAGCCAGACACACACACACACACACACAGCCAGACAGACACACACACACACACACACAGCCAGACACACACACACACACACAGCCAGACACACACACACACACACAGCCAGACACACACACACACACACACACACAGCCAGACACACACACACACACACACACAGCCAGACACACACACACACACAGCCAGACACACACACACACACACACACAGCCAGACACACACACACACACACACACACACACAGCCAGACACACACACACATACACAGCCAGACACACACACACACACACAGCCAGACACACACACACACACACACACAGCCAGACACACACACACACACACAGCCAGACACACACACACACACACAGCCAGACACACACACACACACACACACACACACACACAGCCAGACACACACACACACACACACACAGCCAGACACACACACACACAGCCAGACACACACACACACAGCCAGACACACACACACACACACACACACACAGCCAGACACACACACACACACACACACACACAGCCAGACACACACACACACACACACACACAGCCAGACACACACACACACACACACACAGCCAGACACACACACACACACACACACAGCCAGACACACACACAGCCAGACACACACACACACACACACACTCAGCCAGACACACACACACACACACACTCAGCCAGACACACACACACACACACACAGCCAGACACACACACACACACACAGCCAGACACACACACACACACACACACACAGCCAGACACACACACACACAGCCAGACACACACACACACAGCCAGACACACACACACACACACACACAGCCAGACACACACACACACACACACACAGCCAGACACACACACACACACAGCCAGACACACACACACACACAGCCAGACACACACACACACACACACACAGCCAGACACACACACACACACACACACAGCCAGACACACACACACACACACACTCAGCCAGACACACACACACACACACTCAGCCAGACACACACACACACACACACAGCCAGACACACACACACACACACACTCAGCCAGACACACACTCAGCCAGACACACACTCAGCCAGACACACACTCAGCCAGACACACACCCAGACACACACACACCCAGACACACAGCCACACACACAGCCACACACACAGCCACACACACAGCCACACACACAGCCACACACACAGCCACACACACAGCCACACACACAGCCACACACACAGCCACACACACAGCCACACACACAGCCACACACACAGCCACACACACAGCCAGACACACAGCCAGACACACAGCCAGACACACAGCCAGACACACAGCCAGACACACAGCCAGACACACAGCCAGACACACACACACACACAGCCAGACACACACACACACACAGCCAGACACACACACACACACACAGCCAGACACACACACACACACACAGCCAGACACACACACACACACACAGCCAGACACACACACACACACACACAGCCAGACACACACACACACACACACAGCCAGACACACACACAGCCAGACACACACACAGCCAGACACACACACAGCCAGACACACACACAGCCAGACACACACACAGCCAGACACACACACAGCCAGACACACACACAGCCAGACACACACACAGCCAGACACACACACAGCCAGACACACACACAGCCAGACACACACACAGCCAGACACACACACAGCCAGACACACACACAGCCAGACACACACACAGCCAGACACACACACAGCCAGACACACACACAGCCAGACACACACACAGCCAGACACACACACAGCCAGACACACACACAGCCAGACACACACACAGCCAGACACACACACAGCCAGACACACACACAGCCAGACACACACACAGCCAGACACACACACAGCCAGACACACACACAGCCAGACACACACACAGCCAGACACACACACAGCCAGACACACACACAGCCAGACACACACACACAGCCAGACACACACACACAGCCAGCCAGACACACAGCCAGCCAGACACACAGCCAGCCAGACACACAGCCAGCCAGACACACAGCCAGCCAGACACACAGCCAGCCAGACACACAGCCAGCCAGACACACAGCCAGCCAGACACACAGCCAGCCAGACACACAGCCAGCCAGACACACAGCCAGCCAGACACACAGCCAGCCAGACACACAGCCAGCCAGACACACAGCCAGCCAGACACACAGCCAGCCAGACACACAGCCAGCCAGACACACAGCCAGCCAGACACACAGCCAGCCAGACACACAGCCAGCCAGACACACAGCCAGCCAGACACACAGCCAGCCAGACACACAGCCAGCCAGACACACAGCCAGCCAGACACACAGCCAGCCAGACACACAGCCAGCCAGACACACAGCCAGCCAGACACACAGCCAGCCAGACACACAGCCAGCCAGACACACAGCCAGCCAGACACACAGCCAGCCAGACACACAGCCAGCCAGACACACAGCCAGCCAGACACACAGCCAGCCAGACACACAGCCAGCCAGACACACAGCCAGCCAGACACACAGCCAGCCAGACACACAGCCAGCCAGACACACAGCCAGCCAGACACACAGCCAGCCAGACACACAGCCAGCCAGACACACAGCCAGCCAGACACACAGCCAGCCAGACACACAGCCAGCCAGACACACAGCCAGCCAGACACACAGCCAGCCAGACACACAGCCAGCCAGACACACACACAGCCAGACACACACACACACAGCCAGACACACACACACACAGCCAGACACACACACACACAGCCAGCCAGACACACACACAGCCAGCCAGACACACACACACACACACAGCCAGCCAGACACACACACACACACACACACACAGCCAGACACACACACACACACACAGCCAGACACACACACACACACAGCCGGACACACACACACACACACACACACACACAGCCAGACACACACACACACACACACAGCCAGACACACACACACACACACACAGCCAGACACACACACACACACACACAGCCAGACACACACACACACACACACACACAGCCAGACACACACACACACACAGCCAGACACACACACACACACACACACACAGCCAGACACACACACACACACACACACACAGCCAGACACACACACACACACACACACACACACACAGCCAGACACACACACACACACACACACACAGCCAGACACACACACACACACACACACACACACACAGCCAGACACACACACACACACACACACACAGCCAGACACACACACACACACACAGCCAGACACACACACACACACACACACACAGCCAGACACACACACACACACACACAGCCAGACACACACACACACACACACACACACAGCCAGACACACACACACACACACATACACACAGCCAGACACACACACACACAGCCAGACACACACACACACACACACACACACAGCCAGACACACACACACACACACACAGCCAGACACACACACACACACACACAGCCAGACACACACACACACACACACAGCCAGACACACACACACACACACACACACAGCCAGACACACACACACACACAGCCAGACACACACACACACACACACACACAGCCAGACACACACACACACACAGCCAGACACACACACACACACACACACACACACACAGCCAGACACACACACACACACACACACACAGCCAGACACACACACACACACACACACACACACACAGCCAGACACACACACACACACACACACACAGCCAGACACACACACACACACACACACACAGCCAGACACACACACACACACACACACACAGCCAGACACACACACACACACACACAGCCAGACACACACACACACACACACACACACAGCCAGACACACACACACACACACATACACACAGCCAGACACACACACACACAGCCAGACACACACACACACACACACACACACAGCCAGACACACACACACACAGCCAGACACACACACACACACACACACACACAGCCAGACACACACACACACACACACAGCCAGACACACACACACACACACACAGCCAGACACACACACACACACACACAGCCAGACACACACACACACACACACAGCCAGACACACACACACACACACACAGCCAGACACACACACACACACACACACACAGCCAGACACACACACACACACAGCCAGACACACACACACACACACACACACAGCCAGACACACACACACACACACACACACAGCCAGACACACACACACACACACACACACACACACAGCCAGACACACACACACACACACACACACAGCCAGACACACACACACACACACACACACACACACAGCCAGACACACACACACACACACACACACAGCCAGACACACACACACACACACACACAGCCAGACACACACACACACACACACACACAGCCAGACACACACACACACACACACAGCCAGACACACACACACACACACACACACACAGCCAGACACACACACACACACATACACACAGCCAGACACACACACACACAGCCAGACACACACACACACACACACACACACAGCCAGACACACACACACACAGCCAGACACACACACACACACACACACACACAGCCAGACACACACACACACAGCCAGACACACACACACACACACACACACACAGCCAGACACACACACACACACACACACACACAGCCAGACACACACACACACACACACACACACAGCCAGACACACACACACACACACACACACACAGCCAGACACACACACACACACACACACACAGCCAGACACACACACACACAGCCAGACACACACACACACAGCCAGACACACACACACACAGCCAGACACACACACACACAGCCAGACACACACACACACAGCCAGACACACACACACACAGCCAGACACACACACACACAGCCAGACACACACACACACAGCCAGACACACACACACACAGCCAGACACACACACACACAGCCAGACACACACACACACAGCCAGACACACACACAGCCAGACACACACACAGCCAGACACACACACAGCCAGACACACACACAGCCAGACACACACAGCTACAGCCAGCCAGACACACAGCCAGCCAGACACACACACACACAGCCAGACACACACACACACACACACACACACAGCCAGACACACACACACACACACACACACACAGCCAGACACACACACACACACACACACAGCCAGACACACACACACACAGCCAGACACAAAACAGGATTAATTAATGATCTCAAAGTAAAGGATCTCTTGGGAAGCAGTGATCATAACATGATAGAATTTCACATCCAGATTGAGAGCGAGGATCTTGGGTCTGAAACTACGGTATGAACTTAAATAAAGGCAATTATAAAGGAATGTGGGTAGAATTGGCTGAAGGGGACTGGGTAAACAGATTAGATGGTATGATGGCGGATAAGCAGTGGCAAACATTTAAAAAGATATTTTATGACTCGCAACAAAAATATATCCCTGTGAGGAGGAAAGACTCCACTAAAAGGGTGAACCAATCATGGTAAAGGATGGTATCAGGTTAAAAGAAAAAGCATACAACATGGCAAAGATTACTGGTAAGCCCGAAGATTGGGAAAACTTTAAAAACCAGCAATGGATGACTAAAAGAATAATGAAGAGGGAGAAAATAAACGATGAGAGTAAACTAACAAGAAATAGCTTCTCCAACTATATAAAAAGGAAGAGGGTAGCTAAAGTAAACATTGGTCCCTTAGAGGATGAGACTGGGGAAATAATAATGGAAAACAAGGCAGTGGAATTGCAGATATTTTGTATCTGTCTTCACAGTAGAAGACACTAATAACATTCCAATAATAGTAGAAAATCAAGGGGCAAAGGGAGGGAGGAACTAAAAACAATCACTATCACTAGAGAAAAAGTACTAGGTAAACTAATGGGTCTAAAGGCTGACAAGTCCCCTGGACCAGATGGCTTGCATCTGAGGGTCTTAAAGGAAGTGGCTACAGAGATAGTGGATGCATTGGTAGTAATCTTCCAGAATTCAGTAGATTCTGGAAAGGTCCCAGCGGATTGGAAAACCGCAAACGTAACACCCCTATTCAAGAAGGGAGTGAGACAGATAGCAGGTAACTATAGGCCAGTTAGCCGAACATCTGTCATTGGGAAAATGCTAGAATCCATTATTAAGGAAGTAGTAGCAGGACATTTGGAGACAAATAATACAATCAAGGAGAGTCAACATGGTTTTTTGAAGGGGAAATCATGTCTGACAAATTTATTAGAGTTCCTTGAGGAAGTAACGGGCAGGGTGGATAAAGGGGAACCAATGGATGCAGTATATTTGGATTTCCAAAAGGCATTCGATAAAGTGCCACATGAAAGATTACTGCACAAGAGCTCACGGTGTTGGGGGTAATATACTGGCATGGATAGAGGATTGGCTGACTAACAGAAAACAAAGAGTCGGGATAAAAGGGTCATTTTCAAAATGGCAATCTGTAAAGAGTGGGGTGCCGCAGGGATCAGTGATGGGACCTCAACTATTTACAATATATATCAATTACTTGGATGGAGGAACAGAGTGTCTTGTGGCCAAATTTGCTGATGATACAAAGATAGGTGGAAAAGCAAGTTGCGATGAGGACACAGAGTGTATGCAAAGGGACATTGATAGGTTAAGCCAATGGGTAAAAATTTGGCAGATGGAATATAATGTGGGAAAATGTGAAGTTATCCACTTTGGGAGGAAAAATAAAAAAGCAAAATATTATTTGAATGGAGAAATACTACAAAATGCTGCGGTACAGAGGGATCTGGGTGTCCTCGTACATGAAACACAAAAAGTCAACATACAAGTGCAGAAGGTATTCTGGAAGGCAAACGGAATATTGGCCTTTATTTTTAGGGGGATGGAGTATAAAAGCAGGGAAGTCATGGTACAACTGTACTGGGTGCTGGTGAGACCACACCTGGAGTACTCCGTACAGTTCTGGTGCCCTTATTTAAGGAAGGACATACTTGCATTGGAGACAGTTCAGAGAAGGTTCACTAGGTTGATTCCGGGTATGGAAGGGTTGTCATATGAGGAAAGATTGAACAGGTTTGGTCTATACTCATTGGAGTTTAGAAGAATGAGGAGAAATGTTATTGAAACATACAAGATTCTGAGGGGACTCGATAGGGTAGATGTTGAGAGGATGTTACCCCTCATGGGGGAATCTAAAACTAGGGGGCATAGTCTCAGAATAAGGGGTCGCCCGTTTAAGACGGAAATGAGGAGGAATTTCTTCTCCCAGAGGGTCGCAATCTTTGGAATTCTTTACCCCAAAAAGCTGTGGAGGCTGAGTCATTTAATACAGTCAAGGCTGAGTTAGACAAATTTTTCATCAGCAAGGGAGTCAAAGGATATGGGGAAAGGGCAGGAAAGTGGGGTTGAGGTAAAATTAGATCAGCCATGATCTCATTAAATGGCAGAAAGGCTCAAGGGGCCGAATGGCCTACTCCTGCTCCTATCTCTTATAACACACACACACTAACGCACAGGCAGACAGACACTCACTAACGCACGGACAGAGACAGAGACAGAGGCTCACTAACGCACGGACAGGCAGGCAGGCAGAGACTAACGCACGGACAGGCAGGCAGACACTGACGCACGGACAGGCAGGCAGGCAGAGACTGACGCACGGACAGGCAGGCAGGCAGAGACTGACGCACGGACAGGCAGGCAGGCAGAGACTGACGCACGGACAGGCAGGCAGGCAGAGACTGACGCACGGACAGGCAGGCAGGCAGAGACTGACGCACGGACAGGCAGGCAGGCAGAGACTGACGCACGGACAGGCAGGCAGGCAGAGACTGACGCACGGACAGGCAGGCAGGCAGAGACTGACGCACGGACAGGCAGGCAGGCAGAGACTGACGCACGGACAGGCAGGCAGGCAGAGACTGACGCACGGACAGGCAGGCAGGCAGAGACTGACGCACGGACAGGCAGGCAGGCAGAGACTGACGCACGGACAGGCAGGCAGGCAGAGACTGACGCACGGACAGGCAGGCAGGCAGAGACTGACGCACGGACAGGCAGGCAGGCAGAGACTGACGCACGGACAGGCAGGCAGGCAGAGACTGACGCACGGACAGGCAGGCAGGCAGAGACTGACGCACGGACAGGCAGGCAGGCAGAGACTGACGCACGGACAGGCAGGCAGGCAGAGACTGACGCACGGACAGGCAGGCAGGCAGAGACTGACGCACGGACAGGCAGGCAGGCAGAGACTGACGCACGGACAGGCAGGCAGGCAGAGACTGACGCACGGACAGGCAGGCAGACAGACACACACAGACACAGAGAGACTAACGCACGGACAGGCAGGCAGGCAGACACTAACACACGGACAGACAGGCAGGCAGGCAGGCAGACACTAACGCACGGACAGACAGGCAGGCAGACAGACAGACACTAACGCACGGACAGACAGGCAGGCAGGCAGACAGACACTAACGCACGGACAGACAGACAGGCAGGCAGGCAGGCAGGCACTAACGCACGGACAGACAGGCAGGCAGGCAGACAGACACTAACGCACGGACAGACAGACAGGCAGGCAGGCACAGACACTAACGCACGGACAGACAGGCAGACAGACACTAACGCACGGACAGACAGGCAGGCGGACAGACAGACAGACAGACAGACAGGCAGACACTAACGCACGGACAGACAGACAGGCAGGCAGGCAGGCAGGCAGGCAGACACTAACGCACGGACAGGCAGAGACAGACAGACAGACACTAACGCACGGACAGGCAGAGACAGACAGACAGACACTAACGCACGGACAGGCAGAGACAGACAGAGACTAACGCACGGACAGGCAGAGACAGACAGACAGACACTAACGCACGGACAGACAGACAGACAGGCAGGCAGGCAGACACTAACGCACGGACAGGCAGAGAGACAGAGACTAACGCACGGACAGGCAGAGACAGACAGACAGACACTAACGCACGGACAGGCAGAGACAGACAGACAGACACTAACGCACGGACAGGCAGAGACAGACAGAGACTAACGCACGGACAGGCAGAGACAGACAGAGACTAACGCACGGACAGGCAGAGACAGACAGAGACTAACGCACGGACAGGCAGAGACAGACAGACAGACACTAACGCACGGACAGGCAGAGACAGACAGACAGACACTAACGCACGGACAGGCAGACAGACACTAACGCACGGACAGGCAGAGACAGACAGACAGACACTAACGCACGGACAGGCAGAGACAGACAGACAGACACTAACGCACGGACAGGCAGAGACAGACAGACAGAGACTAACGCACGGACAGGCAGAGACAGACAGAGACTAACGCACGGACAGGCAGAGACAGACAGAGACTAACGCACGGACAGGCAGAGACAGACAGAGACTAACGCACGGACAGGCAGAGACAGACAGAGACTAACGCACGGACAGGCAGAGACAGACAGAGACTAACGCACGGACAGGCAGAGACAGACAGACACTAACGCACGGACAGGCAGAGACAGACAGAGACTAACGCACGGACAGGCAGAGACAGACAGACAGACACTAACGCACGGACAGGCAGATGACCAGGCACGGGCCCGCTCCCTACCTGTGTGCGCATAGGACACCGGCACTTTCCAGATGCTGATATGGGCCGTCACCGAGGCGAAGTACTTGCCGAAGGCGAGCGGCAGGATGAGCCGGCTGAAGTAGCGCGGGGGCAGCTCGCCGGTCGGAGGGATATTCCAGGCACGGATGAGCGGCGGCATGAAGGCGCAGATGGAGAGGATGTGGAAGAGCGACACGGTGACCGGGTACGGGAAGTTGTTGAGGATGACCTTGTTGATGACGTTGCCGCCCGAGCTGACCGTGTACCAGCAGAGGCAGAGGGTGAAGACCCGCAGCCCGTCCCGCAACACCGACTGCCGCCGCTCCGCCATCTTGCAGCGCGTCACCGTCAGCGCGACACCGCAACCGCGCGACGTGGAGGGGCGGGGCCGCGCCGCGCCGCGCCCTCATTAATATTCAGAACCGGACCTGATTAATATTCATAACCTACAGACCCCTCTTTGACATTAAAGCCGCACCGCTGATCAATAGCCCCGCCTCCCCAACCACACCTCTGAATAATTTACATAATTCGTCCCAGTTGCTTATGAATATCTCCATAGAGCCACGCCCTTTATTAATATTAATAATCCTGAGGAAATACCTGGAGGTGATTGGAATGAAAGGCATGCACTGTTCTTTACTGTAGACCTGGTTGGCAGGAGTTTCATCCCCATTGTAAAGGAGTTGGCTTCACAGTATATATTTTGGGGATAAGCGAACAATCTGGGTTCGCAGAAGATTTTGATTTTTGTAGGGAAGTGTTTGCAGACTGTCAATGTCATTTGGCAGACCGCCTCATCGCCAGAACTTTCAAACAAGTGCCAAGACATAGCTTGTCTGGTGGTGAGAAGGGCTGTTCCTTTCAGATCCTTCATGCACTCTCAGCGCCACCGCACACTGTCCCCAAGGAGGCTGCGGTGCAGACGAAACTGTCACCCATCTCCTTCTGGAATGCGCCTTTGCAAGGAATGTCTGGAGAGAGATGCAGTGGTATCTGTCCAAGTATGTCCTAATCAGTTCTGTAACACACGGCTCTGTGCTCTACGGGCTGTTCCTGGGGACACACACTGAGACAGACATCAACTGCTGCTGGAAGACCATTAACTCGGTGAAAGACGCCCTTTGGTCTGCCCGAAACCTGCTGGTCTTCCAGCCAAGCTTCCACGGAGCTGTCCTCGACCGAGTGTTGCAGACTGGCACATTCCAAGGTCCAGGACTTCATGCTCAGGGACGCAATGAAGCTAGGTGCGGCTGCCGCAAAGGCTCTGTGGGGAAAGGCAACCATTTAGAGCCTTCCCGCCATTGTATACTGAGGGGCTGCAATCAGGGAAACCCCCCCCCCCAGGGCAGAATGTAAAATTCAAATTGCTGTAATGTACCTGTAATGAATCTGTAATCAATAATCTGTATTGAGTATAATGCAATGAGACACCCCAGAATGTCATGAACTGTAATTGTGTACAATGTGTTCATTGAACTGTACTTGATGTAACCTGCAAATTGTATAATCTGTATTGTGTACGTTTGGAATGTGATATGACAACTGTATTGTATGTTTTGCTGCAAATTTTATGAATAAAGTATATTTTTTGAAAAAAAAAGTTTGCTATGGAACAGTGGTCGTTCTCTTGTTGTGGGTTCGAGATCTGCTCCAGAGACTCCATAAACTTGAGTCCAACCAAAACTCTGCTGCCGGTATCTTACCTTGCACCAAGTCCTGTTCACCCTTCACCCCTTGCCAAGTTATCTTTGTAACCTCCTACAACCCTCTGATATCCAAGCAGTCCTCCTATCCTGGCCTTTCGCGCATTCTCCAATTTCATCGTGCCACCATTGGCAGCCGAGCCTTCAGCCGCCTAGGCCCCAAGTTCTGGAATTCCCTCCTTAGGCCCCAAGCTCTGGAATTCCCTCCCTAAGCCTCTTCGCCTCTCTTCTTTAAAACGCTCCTTAAAACCTACCTGTCCTAATATCTCTTTATCTGGCTTGTTGTCAAATTTTCTCTGATAACACTCCTATGAAGCACCTTTGGACATTTTACTATGTTAAAGGTGCTATATAAATGCAAGTTATTCTTGTTGTTGGTCACATAATCCAGGCTCACACTTTAGTGCAGTACTAAGGGATTGCTGCACTATTGGAGGTACCGTCTTTCGGATGAGATGTTAGGACAGACGGGGCATCGGTTTATCAGGTGGATCTAAAAGATCCCACGGCATTATTCGAAGGAGAGCAGGGGAGTTCTCTCCTCTGTCCTGGTCAATATTTATCCCTCAACCAACACCTGAAACAGATTGTCTGGTCATTATCTCATTGATGTTTATGTGAGCTTTCTGTGTGCAAATTGGCTGCTACGTTTCCTAATTTACAACAGTGACCACACTTCAAAAAGTAATTAATTGGCTGTAAAGTGCTTTGGGATGTCCTGAAAGATGCTATATACATTAAAGTCTTTCCTTCTGTGATTGATGCATTTTTATATGTGTATAAAGCTTTTCCATTGTGCACACTTCAAGAGTACACAAGTAATGATAAATTTATACAAAGCATTAGTTCGGCCCAGGGACGCAGTAAAGGAACACCAACGCAAAGCTAATAGCTGATCCCTGATCATTTTATTATTTTTGTATTACCTATTGCAAACCTGCCTTTTCACGATCATACGTGTGCAGATTTGACACCAGATTACGTAGGCAGTATTTTAGTATCGTTGTCCAGTAGAATGTAGGGGCCCTAAGCCACATGGCAAACATCGATCCCAGTTAGGCTCCAGGGTGCAGTCTTCGGTGCTCCATTATAGAAAGTGTACAGCATAGCTTCAGCAGGATGATGTCAGGGATGGGAAACTATAGTTACGATGAAAAACGGGAGAAACTGGGGCTATTTCCACTGGAACAGAGAAGGCTAAGGGGAGATTTAATAGAGGTTTTTAAAATCATGAAGGGTTTTGATAGAGTGAATAGGGAAAATCCATTTCATCTGTTTGGGGAATAGGTCCTGAGGGGCCATTAATTTAAAATGGTCACCAAGAGAGTGAGGAGAGAGGTTAGAAGAAATTTCTTAACACAGAAGGCTGTTGGTGCATGGAATGCTTTGGCACAGGGAATGGTTGAGGCAGAGAGCATTATATTTTCTAAAGAAAAATTGAATAAATATGTGAAGCAAGGGAAGAAACAGGGTTATAGGGAGCAAATGGAGGTGGGATTAATTTTGCATTAGTCAAGCAAAGAGCTGGCACAGGCATGATGTACCGAATGGCCTCCTTCTGTGCTAAAAAATCCTTTGTTACTTCATAAGCAGGAGCTAAAACTAGAATGGATGAATGTTTTGGATTTTTATGCTTGATATTTTCTCAGGTGCAGCATCACCAGCCACCCCCACAAGCAGAATTCAGATCCCCCATGATCTGGATACCATTTTCTGCCCAATACCTAGGTAAACAATAGTAGGACCAGGGATTGTAGCAGAGAATCTTTATTCTATACACTGCCTACTGGAATGTACCACTTACTGCCAACATGATTCTCCTCCCTTTGAAAGTGGACTAGGTACACACTTTTACCAGACTAAGACTCAGGCTTTGGGTCAACAAATGGATTTATTTACATGAGAGGGGAATGAACAGTAAATACTAAAACACAATGAAATAAATACATAAAATTATGAAGATGTCACTTGCTTTCTCTCTCGGTGTCAGCTTGGCTCACCTCCGAGTCAGAAGGTTGTGGGTTCACGCCCTATTCCAGAGACTCGATCACATAATAGCTGACACTTCAATGCAGTACTGAGAAAGTGCTGCACTGAGATCCACAGCAATAAGTTCATCTGTTTGTAGTGATGTTGGTTGAGAGATAAATGCTGGCCAGGAAAACAATCCTGCTCTTCTTTGAAATAGTGCCATGGGATCTTTTACATCCACCTGAAAGGGTAGATGGAGCCTCGGTTTAACGTCTTATCTAAAAGGCAGCAACTCTGACAGTGCATCACTCCTTCAGTACTGCACAGAAATGTCAACTTGGATTATGTGCTCAAGTCCTGGAGTGGGGCTTGAACCCTTCACCTTCTGTCTCAGAGACAAGTACTGCCATTGAACCACAGCTGACGCCTATTAACAAGAAAATAACATACTTGTTTCTTCTCTCTTGCTTCACTACTAAACTTCTAGAAATGACAGTAAGCAATATTACTGTTGTATGATATTCTTCCATACATACCAACCAGCAGAGTCAGTGTTTTGGGGGTCACAATCAGCATGTCAACATTTGCCAACAAAATTCAAACCAGCCTCCTCTCTCATCATGATTGCAGCTCCTGTCTGTCTTATCTCCCCTGCTGCCCCTCTCCTACCTGGGTCCAGCTGCTAATGGACTGGGCTAGTGCCCTTCTCTCCTCAATGGCACTTCTACAGGTAATGACAGTGATTCTGGCCACTGTATCCTGTAGGTGGAAGCTGTTGCAAGAACAGGAGTTTCTGCCTAAAATATACAATAGCCAGAAACACTGTCATTAGCAGCAGGAGCTGCATTGAGGAGAAAAGTGTCCAGCCAAGTATATTAGCAGCCAGACTCAGGTTGCAAAATGGGAAGGGGAAGGGAATGGATGGCAAAGGAGGACAGGAGGAACAGGATGGGGAAAGGGCAATTAAGGGGGACTAGATGAGTGAAGGGAAGGAGGAAGGGGAGGGGAGAGGAGGCAGTAAACAATGGATAACAATGAGGGGGAAGAGAGAAGTTTGAAATAAAGGGTAGTGGGAAAGGCAGATGCTAGGAGTAGCATTTGGGGATGGGGAGGAAGGAGAAAAACAGCATTAACTGATGGGAAGTGAAGAGATTGAGTGACAGCATTAATGATTGGGTGGGGGGGGTGGAGAAAGAGAGGGGGACTGCCAGCATGAACTGGGGAGGGGAAGAGGGATCGACCGTCAGCTTGAACAGAGAATGGGCGTGGAAGATGATTACTAGCTTGAAATGGGTCAGAGAGAGAAGACTACCAGGTTAAATGAGGGGAGAAATGGAGAAGGGTGTTGAGTTGAATGGGGAGAGTAAGAGCATTTGCAAAAGGGTGGTGAGTTGGAGGAGGTAGTGTCTATGAACTGGTTCTGGAGAGAGTATGAGTGCCTTTATGTTCTGGGGCAGCTGGGTTATAGGTGGGACAGTAACTGTTGAGGTAACTTTTGGGGAATTGATCATTTGATTAGTCTGTTGAAAATCCAAATATCACCGTTTCTCCTTTATTCTAAATAAAATTGAAAATCTATCAATTGTGAAATATGAGCAATTAAAATTTACCAGGATCCATAATTTTTAATGCAAAAATTAAGTTTTTAGGGAAGCATATCCCAATGCCCCCTGGAAATATACCACTGATTTTGTGACTTCAACATTTCGATTTCTCCTTCAGGCTTTCACATACTTACATTGTGCATACCTAGAACTTAAGTTAAAAGCCCATGTAACTAGCTGCTTTCACTTATAATGTGGGCATTTTGAACACATTAGAACTGCAATCAAAATAGCAGATAAATGAATGCGAGGGAAACAGGTGAAGTATTTGATAATATCAGCAACAATGTTTTCTAGGCTTTGCTCACAAAATGGATCTCTAATAATACAACAGCTTTCCATTACAGTAACTGCCACAAGAGCCACGATCTTCAGCAGCAAATGACTGCCTGTTTCAACTTGACCTGGTGTCATTTCCATCTAGTGCTTTTGATGTACTTCTTTGGATAACACACAGCCAGTGGTGTTCCAGACCAGAGACTTGCTGTATTTGAGATGAGTAGTAGCCTTAATGTCATTTCCCTTTATGCTTTCTCACATCCTAATTATTATGCATCTTCATTAATGCAGAACTCGTCAAAATTGGGGTTCAATCAAAATTAAAAGTGGATCAATGAGCTCACTCAGAAATGCTAAATAGCTTAATGGGAAAGAAATCTTAAATGAGAGCCTGGTCTTCCAACGAGGGCAGATACTGCCAACCAAATAACTTGCATTTAAACCATTGCAGGGTCTATACATTCTTTTAAAGGAAAATTAGATAGTTGCTTGAAAAAGAGAAATATTAAAGGATATGCTCTGTCCTCATCGCAAAACCCTTCCCTGCTTCACTTGGAACTTGGGTCATGTTTATGTAACTTAAGCCTGCCTCTGTCCATTTGTGCATGCACCTTATCTGTTACTCCAGACCCGAGCCCTTCTTGGATTCCGGTCTCTCTTGATCCCTCACTGCTCTGCAGCCTCTTTTCTCTCCTACCATCATCTCAGGCTTCAGTCCCTCTCAAACTGGCCCACTGCTTGCCCTTGTGCCTTCCTTGGCTGTCCCAGAGCAGCAACTCAAATTGCCCCATCCTTTGCTCTCCAACAAGAGAGGGTCTAACCACCTCCCCTTGACATTCAACGGCATTACCATCGCCGAATCCCCCACCATCAACATCCTGGGGGTCACCATTGACCAGAAACTTAACTGGACCAGCCATATAAATACTGTGGCTACAAGAGCAGGTCAGAGGTTGGGTATTCTGCGGCGAGTGACTCACCTCCTGACTCCCCAAAGCCTTTCCACCATCTACAAGGCACAAGTCAGGAGTGTGATGGAATACTCCACACTTGCCTGGATGAATGCAGCTCCAACACTCAAGAAGCTCGACACCATCCAGGACAAAGCAGCCCGCTTGATTGGCCCCCATTCACTCCCTTCACCACTGGCGCACTGTGGCTGCAGTGTATACCATCCACAGGATGCACTGCAGCAACTCGCCAAGGCTTCTTCGACAGCACCTTCCAAACCCGCGACCTCTACCACTTAGAAGGACAAGAGCAGCAGGCACATGGGAACAACACCACCTGCACGTTCCCCTCCAAGTCACACACCATCCTGACTTGGAAGTATATCGCCATTCCTTCATTGTCGCTGGGTCAAAATCCTGGAGCTCCCTTCCTAACACCACTATGGGAGAACCTTCACCACATGGACTGCAGCGGTTCAAGGCGGCGGCTCACCACCACCTTCTCAAGAGCAATTAGGGATGGGCAATAAATGCTGGCCTCACCATTGACGCCCACATCCCATGAACGAATAAAAAAAAGTGAATCCCTTCAACTTCCTCTCCATCCCACTCACCTCTTCCGCTACTGCCCCCTCGACCTCACTGCCCTTCCATGTATTTCGCTCCCTTGTGAACAAGGCCCTTGTCATTCACAGCTTCCTCACATTTACTTCTATAGACATCCTGTTACTGATAGAAATATGGCTCCCAGGCAGCAACTCATTCCCTCTTACAAAAGCTTTCCCACTTTCCACCAGCCCTCATGGTCAAGTCTTACCTTCTCTTTTGAGCACCTTGCCCTCTTCCATCCTACATATTTTTAAAAACTCTTCATTTACTGCCCCACCTTCATGTTGACTTCCTTATTGAAATATCCTCCCATCTCTTTCTGCAGCCTCTATCCCAAGACTTCTCCTCCTTTGTGATTTCAACCTCCACTTCAATTTCTCTTCCCCCTTATTAATGCTCTTCAGTCATACCTTTTATATGAACTCCTTCACCCACAAACTTGACATCATCTCTCATGGCCTCTCTTCACCCAAGGTCTCAATCACCGACGAGGCAATGTCTGACAACTTCCTCGTCCCCTTCACTGTGCACATTCCCCTCTCTTCCACTCCCACTTTATCATCTGCTCATGGTTTAAAAAAACTTTTCCCCAGCTCCCTCACAAACTTCCAATCACTTTACCTTTGGCCCTCTGCCGGTTTGCTTAATTGCTCCCTCGCCTCTGCCTTGAATGTCCTTGTTCCTAGCAAATCAATCAATCCCCGAGCATTACTCCTGATATTGCTGTATTCCTCACTCCCTCAAGTTAAAGGGGCATAAAGTTGAGTGTACCAAGCACACAACTGGCCTAATTATCATATCAAGTGTTACTGTGCTTCACTGTCCTCAGTCAAAACCACCTTACTTCAGGATCATCCCAGAGGGCAAGGCTTCTTTTTTCCACGACCAACCATGCCTCTAAACCCTCATCTTTGTGGAGCTCATGGATTTTATTGTCTTCAAGACCGACACCTTTGTGCACTTCCTCCCACCTCCAATCTTTCCCTCCCCTCCCAGTCTGCCCATTATTTATTTTTTCAATTTCTTGCTCATCTCCCCTCTGCCCTCTCCAGGCTTGACATATCCATGAGATCTAACCTCTTGCTACCAGGATCCTCTTCCCACTCAACCCCTGACCATCTCCCTTTCCTGCCCCATCTTTGCTAGCTGACATTGTCAATAGTTCTCTTTCCTCGTGTACCACCCATCTCCCCTTCAAAATTAACAAAATTGGAAGGCCAAAACCATTATCTTCGAGCCCCACCACTGACTCCATCCCTCTTCCTGGCCAGTCTCTCAGATCATTCATCATCTTGGTGTCCTGATTGACTGAGCTATGCTCTGAATCCCACATCCTATCCATTACCCATACTGCTTATTTCCTCCTCTGCAGTCTGCCTCTGCTCCTACCAAAGCCCCATCACCACAGAAACCCTTATCCATGCCTTTCTCACCTCCCAACTCAACCAAGTAAACGGTTCCTTGCTCGCCTTCCATTCTCCACCTTCCATAAAGTCCAACTTGTACAAATTTAGGATTCGATCAGGTGGCTCATAAGGAGAAAAACACCCATCACATTCTCAGAACATCTCAAAGTGCTTCACAGCCAATTAATTACTTTGAAACATTGTCACTGTTATGTAGGTAAATTTACACATAAAGAGCCACAAACAGCAATGAAGTGATTGGTTTAATCGGTGTTACTGGTGGTGTTGGTTGAGACACAAATATTGGCCAGAAGATTGAAAGAAACCCCTGCTCTTTGTCAAATGGTGCCTCAGGATCTTTTACTTCAACCCGAACAGGCAGATGGGACTTTGGTTTAATATTTCATTGGAAATGCGACCCCTCCAACAATGTGCCACTCCTGGAGTACTGCACTGAAGTGTCAGCCTGGACTGTGTGCTCAAGTTGTGGAGTGTGGCTTGAACCCACAACTATTTGGCTCAGGTTAGTATGCTACCAACTGAGCCAAGATGGCTCTTAAGGCAGTCACTGATGAGATGTACTCAAACCATTAACCAGGACAAGTATGAGCAATAGGTGGAGATGGGCCACGAACCAGTCATAATTGTCCATTTAAAAGCAGCAGGGATTTCTAGTTAGTCCTGATCTCTATGGCTAAGTTACTCACTTGGCAATTATATATATTTAGTAACCGTATGGATATCACCTGGACTCTTGTATAGATATTAAATAAGTGCCGCCTTTGATATTGGGCGGAGGTGTACACATCCTGTTCCTGATAGTCTTTTTTGCTGTTCAGACTTTTGGGATTGATGACAGTTGTAGTTTAGACAAGGCACGTCCTGCTATTGATTTAGTCACTGGCATGCTGTTGGGACCAAGGTTAAGTAGTTACTACAAGTTTGAAAGTGGAAGAGTTTCATTTCATGGATTAATGACTGTTTCACGTAGGGACAAGAGCCCTAAATCATTTACATGGTGCTGAGAGTAATAAATGTTACCTGGTAAAATTACACTTTGCAATATGGATTATACCATTGGATTGGATATTGACAACAAAGGAAAAAGGTTCACTAAAATGTTGAACTTGCAACAATTCCTATTAAACATTTGAAACACAGCAAAAACAAAATTAATGTCACTTTAAAAGTATGATGGTACTGAGCACATTTCATGTAAAGAGAACAGGGAAATTCTTTTAAAATCATCTTTATTTTCAAATTTGTGGTTGAATAAAAGAGCTGAAAAACATATGTACAAAAAGGTACAATACAAGGCAAACAAAGTCTGTGCCCACTATATCCCACACAGCAGATTCCAGATCTTAGCCATGTTGCCTTCACTACATTACAACAGTGACTAACTTCAAAAATACTTCATTGGTTGCAAAGCGCTTTGGGGCGTCCTGAGGTCGTGAAAGGTGCCACAGAAATGCAAGTCACTAAAGTGCAGCTTTATTATTATTATTCAAGTGCTCCCCCTAATGGCTTGTTGGGTAAGTGCATCACACCCTGTGATATTGAGCAATAGACCAGAAGGTAACAATTCTAGAGTCTATGTTCGGTCAGTGTAGCCCTAGCAAAGGGGAAAATTAAAGCAACAAGTCTTCTCACTCCTGATCTAGTGATACGTGGGTGTGAGGCATCAGGCAAGGCTCGGCTGTGATACCACACATGTTCAAATAGCCTGAGGGGAGGTAAACTGGCAAAAAAAATTGAAAAGATTACATGACCTCTGCTCACGGCAGCATTACTTCCAGCTTTGAAATAACTCAGCAACCCTTTGATCACACACAGGGGGGCCAGGTATTGTACACTGATCACTATGGACCAGATCTGCTTTACAAATGGTCAGTATTCAAAGGCCACCATACTGAAGAATCTAACACTTAGAGGCGTTTTCTAGGTGCTCCTCCAATGCAGCTGGTCTCATCTCCCACAAGATCAATGAAGTTAAAGGCCCTGACAGTGAGCCTTTTATTCCAATCACTGTCCCTGCACAGGCAACCTATGAAACAAGGGTGGGGCCAGAGCTGCATTTCTGCTCTGCTTGCCCACCCATTGAGAATGACACGTTAGGCAGATTGAAATCCAAAACTGCATTTTAAAAGAACGCTTCTGAAAATAACAAATTACTGGATTTGACTAGAAACAACCAATGGTCAATTACAAGATTTTCACAACAGGAACTCTGTCAGTAAACACCATCACAGATTAGCTACAGCAGAGGAACCAGCACTGCGTGTTACATAACAGTAACTTCAGCTCCACTGAGTTGGAAAATTAGTTGGGGGGGAGGGGATGGGGGCAAGGACTTGCATGCAAGTTCCCAATTAAAACCATCAGTGTGAGGAAGTACTGAACAGACACCTGGCTCTACTAACTTTTTTTGGGTGGCGGGGGGGGGGGGTGGTGGTGTTGGGGGCAGGGGTAGAAAATTTTTTAAAAGTACAATGTTGTTTGTGTGCCTACTAGTGGCCAGCTTCAGAGTAGCACCAATGGACAGCTGGGAGCGGATTCCTTTTCTGCCTTGGGATGGTGCATAGCACAAGAAAACTCAAGAGCAACTTTAATATAGAAAATCGCACTCACTCAAATGAATTTCCTGTTGCATTTTCTAAATCTATTTTCCTTCTTTATGTCTCTCTGTGTCTCGCACTGCGACAGTCAAGAGGGGTGCTATTCTTAATCTTAACTCTAGGAAGTGCAGAGGGGCACCGGCAAATGACTGATCTTCCAACTTTCCCTTTCCGGGCAACGCATTGACCTCCATTTGGTGTCTCCCAAGAATTTGTGGGAAGGGTCAGAAAGTTTGCTTACAACTCTGCCAAGTGACATGTTGATTACATTCAAACCATTTCCTTTTGACAAGCTCGCGTTAAGGGCTTAATGGTTGTTTCCTGAAACAAATTTGTTACAGGTCTCTTACTTCAAAAAATATACAAACTGAAAATATCTGTCAGGACAATTTAAATCAAAATGTTCAGAGTTTTTCTGGCGATCATATCAAGTAGTGGCTGGAATTATTAATTCTGACACTGTAAAGTAGCTGAAAGGATGACTCCTGAATTCCTCTGGGCAAAAACTATCTTGGATGTCAAGGCCATGGAGAGGGTGCAGAGGAGATTTACTAGAATGGTACCAGAGATAAGGGATTTGAATTATGTGGAGAGACTGGAGAAGCTGGGATTGTCCTCCTTCGAGCAGAGAAGGTTAAGGGGAGATTTAATAGAGGTGTTGAAAGTTATGAAAGGTTTCGACAGAGTAGATAGAAAGAAACTGTTTTCACTGGCAGGAGGGTCGGTAACCAGGGGACACAGATTTAAGATAATTAGCAAAACAATCAGGGGGGAGAACATTTTTTTATGCAGCTAGTTATTATCTGGAATGCACTGCTTGAAAGGGTGGTGGAAGCAGATTCAATAATAACTTTCAAAAGGAAATTGGATAAATAGTTGAAATGGAAAAACTTGTAGGGCTATGGGGAAAGAGCAGGGGAGTGCGACTAATTGGATAGCTCTTTCAAAAAGTCAGCACAGACACGATGGGCCAAATGGCCTCCTTCTGTGCTGTAAGATTCTATGTTAATTCATCCTACTTCGGGCTCAACTACTCTTCCAAGCCAGTTTTCCTAATGATGTCATCAATACTCACCAATTAAAGAAAATTATTTTTCTATAATTGCTCTTTTCTTCTCTCCTACCTCCATGGTTGGAAGGTTCACTGTCTTCACTTCCACATGAAGAACAGCCACTTGGGCAAACAGCGAACCAGCATCCATCACCAACTTCAAGTGAAAAGGGCACAAAACTGTTGAGTGTCAGTGGAGGGGAGAAACCACACAAGAGAACATTAAGAGTTTATAATCACCGTTTCTTTTGGAAAGGGGGTCTTAATAGTGAGATTCAAGCTTTAAATAGAGAAATACCAATTTACAGTACTTAACAGTAAATTCATTTTAAAAGGGAAATTTTAAAGATAGATGTGTGTTTCCAAGGCTGCCCTGTATCGACTCGTTTCCTCTCACAGATGCGCTGGGTTACTTTCACCAATGGTACCAGTCAGCAAAACCCAAACCCAGTTGGCCATGACTGAGCTCGAATGGGATCTATTACCACCAGTGGTGTGAGCAAACTATGAGGGTTCCCTCAGCTAACGTAAGCCCAATGCAGCTGCTTGTTTGTTCGTTGAACCTTTAACAGAGTTAAATAGAAGCAATCTACATACATTGACCATTGATAGCACCAAATTACTTCCTCTTTCAACTTCCTCCTCCAAATTATGACGTACTGAGTAATTGCCATCAGCCCTTCTGTATCCAAATTGGCATTTTTCAAGTCGGAACCTTGGCAGTGTGTCAGCCTTTTCAACCACAAGGGACATCATGGTTGAGTTTGATCCTGGGTTCACCCAGTGTCCACACATGCATTCTACCAGAAGACAACGCTAGGTAGCAAACAAGAACCAGAATCCAGACCAATTTCCCCCTTCCCAACCCAGCACAAAGAAGCAACCATCTTACTGCCCTGGTCGAGGTCAGACAGAGTTCTAACCAGGAACCTTGTGGTCTCAGTAGCTCAGTTACTCACTGCTAAGCTTTTGGAAGAGCTCTCTGTTCTCTGTTAAACTCATTTCATATCTCACGTCCCAGTGAAAAACACCAACAGTTGTGAAAATTGTTTTAAAAAAAGTTAAACATTTGCCAAAAATATAAAGAAACACAGAGTAATGGGGGGGCGGGGAGGAAAGAAAGAAAAAGAAATAAGGAAATAAAGCATGGAAGACGGAAAGGAAGTTGGAACGAATCAGAGGGAGACGAGCAGAGAGTGATACAATCCAGTGAATGCAAGTGATACAATCCAGTGAATTTCCCTCCTAATTTTTTCCCATTATCACATCAGCAAGCCTGGTCAGACAGCTTTTTATTTGGGAAGCCAAGCCACATCCAGTCACCCAGCTTAGATATACTTAAACAAATTTTCCAGGAGTAACTGGTTAACCAACAGGAACCGTGCCCAATATATCCCCGCCTAGCTCCAGGGCACAGAAACCAATGCTGCCCCAGGAAGCTGTGGAAGCTACATCATTAAATAAATTTAAAACAGAAATAGAGAGTTTCCTAGAAGTAAAGGGAATTAGGGGTTACGGGGAGCGGGCAGGAAATTGGACATGAATTTAGATTTGAGGTTAGGATCAGATCAGCCATGATCTTATTGAATGGCGGAGCAGGCTCGAGGGGCCGATTGGCCTACTCCTGCTCCTATTTCTTATGTTCTTATTGTGCTTTCACCGCTCTCGAGACAGAGATCATTCCTCCAAGTACCGACCATGGATGAAAACCAGGATCTTCCTGGCCTATTGTTCAGCACCACCCACATCTCTGAGCGCATACCCACTGAGCTATCAGGAGGGACATGGTTTTTATTGGAGTTCAGTGCAGCTCTAATGCAGACCAAAACATTCCACACCTAAACTTACTGTGTTCGCATCCATGGTTGATTACATGTAAAATAGAAACCAGCTTAAAGAATCCATTTCAGAATTAAACACAAAATTGATCATCCATTTACAGCTTGGGAGGTGAAACACATTTCAGTTTGCGTTACCTTTAAACCTCCGTAAATAGTCAGAGATGATTAAATGTGCACTGTGATCTCCTCCTCTACTGTAAGCAAGTACGGATTCACCATAGAAGTCTTTTCCTGAATAAAAGGGACAGTTTTTTGTGCAAATTTTTTTTTATTGTTTCCACATTTATATCACAACGTGTCCACTTAAAAGGACCAAATAGCAAAGTCATTTCTTCTGCATTATGAGGAACACAGAAGTCTAATTTCTGTACATTCACTAAGGCTTCTTGTTTTTGCGGTTGTGGTATGATGGATTCCATAAGGCAAACAATATCTAAAGGAATGGTAACAAGTATATCTCCAGCATACAAACAGATTCCTTTTGAAATTTTTTTTTTGAATTTTTTTAAATCAATTTCTCACAGTACAAAGTTGCAAACTAGTAGCACCCTCTCTTTTTTTTTCCACTTTGGGATTTGGAGAAGTGAGAACGTTTGTGGAGATCAAGCAAGAGGAGAGCAAAGCGGAGAGTGAAAGTATAAAGTTAACGTTTGAATTTTGGCTGGTGGCGGGAGAATAAAAACGTGCAACCCAAATCTTTGACTTCCTAAAATAGATTCATTTACTTATTTTTTTTAAACATTTTTAAACCTAGATCATGAAGATCCAAGGATTTTTCCCCCTGTTTAAACAGAAGACGACAGCAACTCCTGGCATGTGAAGACCTATGGAATGTTCGGTATGACGCTGTACTGTGCAAACGTTCACAGCCTGACATGATTTTTCACTTTAAAAATACGTCCCAAAAAAATTATAAGGAGAAAAGAGAGGATGAGTGATGTAAATAAAAGAGAGATCTACAGTTTTTGCACATTTGTCTCACAGATATCTCACTGCCAAATGAAAGGGTTTTTTTTAAAAAAAAAAGAGAAATCAAATCAAATAAATAGATGCATACTTTTTAAGGTAACATTATTCATTTAGTTTTGATGCCACATAAAGCTCCTGTACCTGCCCAAAGACCGTATCCAGCCTATCGTAAAGTGCTGGAACCTGTAATAAGCCTCTATTCTCTCCTACAGACATACCGCTCCACACCAGGCTCATCGACCCCTGGTTAAGACCTGCCCTAATCCAAGTGGGGAGTTGTTTATACGACAGAACCAACCACCCCTCCACAACCTTCTCCTGTGCTCCTTTCCCTCCTTCGCAATTTTGGTTAAAACACTGATAGCAGCAAACTGCAGAAGAGAGGGGGTTGGGGGGACTTACACAGATGGGCTGAGAAACAGAACCTTCAAAACCTTAACCTGCGTCCCGGAGGCTTTTGCTCGTTTCCAGTAAGTGGGAGCCACTTGTTTGCCGCCAGCTGACCTTTAGCCTCAAAGCACGCCTAATGGGCACTTGCGCTCAGTCTAGGCAGACGTACGGCAGTATGTGCAATTGTCCCTGATCACCGTGAGGGTCCAAAGATATGCACTGCGTCCAATCATACCATTTGCCCTGGTTGTCCAAGCAACCATTCACACCTGCCCAGTGTTGTTGGTGTATTCGGTGAACATCCGAGTCTTTGATCTCCCTACTGACCCCAGGAAGTTCTGAGGGAGAGTCGGTGGGTACTAATACATGGACCTCACGGGCCTCTGTGCTAGTGCTATACCTGTGGCTTTCGTGCTGTAGAAACTCAACAATGTGACCTCCTGGGGGCTGCACTCCTGAGGATGAAAGAAGGCAGCTCTGTCTCGATAAGTAGGACTGAATAATTTCGTTTTTGGATAATTCCTTCCAGTTTGTTTGATCTAAAGTACTTTGCAAGTTTACCCTCTGTTCCTGTACAATTTCGGTGGTTCGATGGGGCTCAGGTGGAACCGGGCTTTCAGCCTGAGATGAATCCTTGTGGGTTAAAGGTTTGATCTGCCCCGTAGCAGGGTCGAATGTAATTCTACGTTCTTTCAACCGTACAGGTTTTACGCTTTCATCGATAACTTGTCCATCTAAGTTCACCTGATAGTCTCTGGGCCTGTATTTTTTCTTGGATGACTTTTTGCTATCATAACCAAAAGAGGTACACTCATTGGAGGACAACTCTCCCATTGCTGCATCCAACTCATGACTGTGCAAGGATTCTCCACGATGCGATGTTGATGAATTGGGACTGTGCGAGGGATACGGCGACGTCTGCTGCTGTAGTGTTGCCGCAGAATGGTGCGGCAGTTGGTTTTCACCAAGGGTCTCTGAAGCAGGTGTGTGCCCCAGCCGATCTAAAAGGCTTTCAGTATCTGGTGGGTGCAAGCCTTTTGCCTGAGGTGGCAGCGGTGGTGTTGTGGCTGGCTGCAATACAGGCACAGGGGATGGCACCTGAACATTGTTCTTGGGTAAGTGGGACGTTGTCCTATCAGAATCGGGACCTGCTTGAGTAGACGTTCCTGTAAAGCTCTGGGACGGGCTAGATACAGAGCCCTTGGGTGCATATGTCGCAGAGGGTTTCCCCAACATCTCCTGTTTAAGAGTCCTCGGGCTAAATGACTGACAGCGGGGGCTACTGGGTCGATAACGCCCCCCGGGATCATCCGTTTTTCCATGCTGCTGCAGAATAGCAGTCTTTAGCAACGAGGAAGTGCTTGGGTTCCTTACAAGTCCTGGAGAATTGGTATGAGGTTTCACAGCATTGACTGGGATCTTGCTATGTTTGTCATTTTCATATGGTGCCTGGTGCTCTGCTCTGCTTTTGCCTGGGATGGTGTGGATGTTTGTAGATGCCGTGTCTGGAGGACTTGGGAAATTTTCAGGACTGCCGCGGATTCCATTGGAAGGTGGTGGTGTAGAATTCAGCAACTGTTCATTATTGGCCTTTGGGACTTTGGACGGTGGCCCCTTCATGCCATCCCGGTGTTCCCCTTTTCGTTTCCGATTGCCCTGCTTGTCAGCAAGCAGAGAGTAGGAGTTGTGCACGTCGTTCTTGTTTTTTAGATCTGGGACGGGCTTGGCTCCCCCTGCTGCAGTGCTGGTGGCCAGAGACGGCAAATCATGCTTGTAGGCATGAGCTCCACCGTTGGCTGAACCAGGGGAGTTAGGCAGCGCTCTGGGCACAGACTCGATCTGGCCAACTGGCTCCACCAGCAACTTTTGCCAGCTCCGCAGCAGTTTCTTGGCACGCTTGGCAAGCTCCTCATTCTTGGTTTTCTTCCGGACATCATTGATGAGCTTCCCCAGCCTCGTTTCCTGGAAAGGCAAAGAACTGAACGTCAGTACAAAGTTCAGGCTTGAACAATCCTGCAGACATTGATCATTATTGGAAAATACACAAACCATCACTTAGAAATGTAAGAAGATGATTCAACTCATCCAACCCTCAGCATGAGCCCTTTCTCTCAATCTTTTTTTCCCCCCTACTCAGCGTTCCTCTCAATGAATCAAGAATGGGCACCTTTTTCAATATCTCATCTGTTAGTAACTGGCCTCAATAGCAACTTGCATTTATACAGCACCTTTAAAGCAGAAAAATGTCAAGTCACTTCACAGAGGTGTAATCAAGAAAAGAAAAGTCTGTAGGATCCTAGTATTGCTTTGTTTTTAAAAAAAAATAAGCATATCTCCCATGGCAATACTCAGTCAGTTGGATGATGCACTGTTTTGTATATTTTGCTTAAATGCAACATCAATGCTGCAAAGTCCAGCTGACGTTAATGGGTGAATTCATAGAGGCTAATTAAGGGAGTGCAGACATTTAGGCTCCAGTAATGTGTCTTCTTTTAAAGTGCGACAGAAATATGAGTGCAAAAGTGAAGTGCGATGGACTTGAAATGTGCACTAAACATACTACAGTCCGCATCGCTTATAGTGTGTTGGTGTTAATGCAATTCGCCCGCTAAGTCATCATTAGCCCCAGACACGTGTTGTGTCCCTCACCACGATGCAGGCAGTAATAATTGCAGTAGCAGCTGTACTTTTGGTCTCACTGCCTTTTAAATGGTACTTGAATCTTCCATGTTAATTTTTGATAGACATGTACAAAAGCGGCAGCAGTTCAGGAACTTTGAAGCTGACCAGACCACAGTTCCTAGACAGCAACCACCGCTGCCACTCGCTCTGCGGCACTGGCGCCTTCGACCTCTTATGATTTGTGCAAAATGAGTCAATTTCAAATGACAAGAAAACCTATCTTCACAATTAATTTATTCCTTTCACCCTATAACTGTAACAATCAGTGCCATTAAACAGTAGGTAAAAGAGAGTAAGCATATAACGTAATCGCACTTTAACGAGATGCAAAGAGCTTGTTGAATTGCCCAAAACAGCCGGCACACTTAATACGTTCCAAGCGAAGCCACTGTAATTGATTTCTATGGTGATGGAAAATGGTTATCACGAATTGCCCGGTATAGAGGGTTGTCCGCCCTAAGTGTGGGCAATATAAGTGGGGACTGTACAACTAAGAAATGTCCCGTGGCACTGCTCAAGTTTAGTCAGAGGATACGCTGTTTTATCAGTACAGGAACATTAAACCCTTCAAAATACAACATATTGCTCTGCTGCTGAAGCAGAGGTGTATGTACATTTAAGGTCACAAACTCATTGATATTAAATAAACACTGAGTTTATACACAGGTCAGTTACGAGGCTTGAGACATTCTGACTTGTGCTTTCTGTTGTTGGCGATTTTTGCTCTATGTTGAAAATAACTGCTCGTTTCTTTATACTTTTTAAAGCTGCTCATGATAACTTAGGGCACCGATTCCCAAACTTTTTTGGATGAGCTCCCCCCCCACCCCCAGGCCTTCATGTCCCATGCATGCCCCCCTCTATGAAACAGTATTTTTGCATAATTAATGTTAGAGTATCGCTGGTAACCTGAGGCAAGTTTTTAAAAGGAGGGCTACTTATCTATTGCCTCTGAACATCAGGCAGCAAAGGAATCATGAGGACATCGAGGCAGAGACAAAAAAAAACACTTCACAGAGCTGCAGAAGTTGGGGCACTGACTTGCTATTTATTCATGCTCTACGGCAGCAGGAAGCCCAGAGCTCACGAACACTTCCAAAAAGAAATTTATACAGCACAGAGGTACAACTTCTTTGGTTAACTGAGTGAAACACATTTTAACTGCGAAGCAGAGTTTTGGAGGAGCAGAGCCAGGAATCTGCCTGAGTTGAGTGGAGTGCTGCAGCGCCGCCAAAGGACAAAATATGAATTGCAGGAATAACCTGTTCGGGAGTTACAGCACGCGTCCTTCTCGCAGTCCACAGTATGGGAACCGATGAGTTAGAGGATGTGTTGTTTTATAAAGGATAGGAACAGCAGTTTGGGTTGGGCCACAAAGAATTGGCTCCAGATTTTGTCACAGCCTCGACCCAAACATGGATGCAAGAACTAAACAACAAATGTAGCAAGATAGATGAATTAATGGCACAAATAGAGATAAATGGGTTTGATCCAATAGCCATTACTGAGAAGTGGTTGCAGGGTGACGAAGGTTGGGAATTAAATATTCCAGGGTACTTGACTTTAGAAAAGATAGGACCACTCGGCTCCAGACCTCATTACAGTCTTGGTCCAAACATGGACAAATGAGCTGAATTCCAGAGGTGAGGTGAGAGTGACTGCCCTTGACATCAAGGCAGCATTTGACCAAGTGTGGCACCAAGGAGCCCTGGTAAAATTGAAATCAATGGGAATCAGGGGGAAAACACTCCAGTGGCTGGAGTCATACCTAGCACAAAGGAAGATGGTAGTGGTTGTTGGAGGCCAATCATCTCAGCCTCTGGACATTGCTGCAGGAGTTCCTCAGGGCAGTGTCCTAGGCCCAACCATCTTCAGCTGCTTCATCAATGACCTTCCCTCCATCATAAGGTCAGAAATGGGGATGTTCGCTGATGATTGCAGTGTTCAGTTCCATTCGCAACCCCTCAAATAATGAAGGACTCCATGGCCGCATGCAGCAAGACCTGGACAACATCCAGGCTTGGGCTCATAAGTGGCAAGTAACATTCGCGCCAGACAAGTGCCAGGCAATGACCATCTCCAACGAGAGAGTCTAACCACCTCCCCTTGACATTCAATGGCATTACCATCGCTGAATCCCCCACCATCAACATCCTGGGGGTCACCATCGACCAGAAACTTAACTGGACCAGCCATATAAATACTGTGGCTACAAAAGCAGGTCAGAGGTTGGGTATTCTGCGGCGAGTGACTCACCTCCTGACTCCCCAAAGCCTTTCCACCATCTAGAAGACACAAGTCAGGAGTGTGATGGAATACTCTCCACTTGACTGGATGAGTGCAGCTCCAACAACACTCAAGAAGCTCGACACCATCCAGGACAAAGCAGCCCGCTTGATTGGCACACCCCATCCACCACCCTAAACATTCACTCCCTTCACCACCGGCGCACTGTGGCTGCAGTGTGTACCATCCACAAGATGCACTGCAGCAACTCGCCAAGGCTTCTTAGACAGCACCTCCCAAACCCACTACCTCTACCACCTAGAAGGACAAGGGCAGCAGGCACATGGGAACACCACCACCTGCACGTTCCCCTCCAAGTCACCATCCTGACTTGGAAATATATCGCCGTTCCTTCATTGTCACTGGGTCAAAAACCTGGAAATCCCTTCCTAACAGCACAATGGGAGAACCTTCACCACATGGACTGCAGCGGTTCAAGAAGGTGGCTCACCACCACCTTCTCAAGGGCAATTAGGGATGGGCAATAAATGCTGGCCTCGCCAGCGACGCCCACATCCCATGAACGAATAAAAAAAAAATGGAAAGTAGTGGGAGGGTAGCCCTGATAATGAAGGATGAGATAAAGGCAGTAGTGAGAAAGGGTCTTTGCTCAGAAAAGTGAGGATGTAGAATATCAGTATTGGTGGAACTAAGAAATAACAAGGGGCAGAAAACACTGGTGGGACTAGTTTATAGGCCCCTTACAGTAATTATAGTGTTGGACAGAGTATAAATCAGAAAATTAGAGGAGCATGTAACAAGGGTAATGCAATAATCGTGGGGGACTTTAATCTTCACATAGACTGGACAAACCAAATTGGCAAAAGTAGTTTGGAGAACGAGTTCATGGAATGTATTTGAGACAGTTTTCTTGAACAATATGTCGAGGAACCAACTAGGGAAGAGCTTATTTTAGATCTAGCATTGTGTAATGAGACAGGGTTAATTAGAAATCTTAAAGTTAAGGATCCCCTGCACAAGAGTGATCATATGATAGAATTTCATACTGATTTGGAAGTGATGTAGCTAAGTCCAAAACTAGGGTCTTACATTGAAACAAAGCCAATTACATAGGTATGAAGGGTGAGTTGGCTAAGATAGATTGGGAAATTAGATTAAAAGATATGACGGTAGATAAGCAATGGTGAACATTTAAATAAATAATTCATAATTCTCAATGAATATACATTTCCTTGAGAAATGAAAACTCCATGGGAAAAGTGATCCAACTGTAGCTAACTAGAGAAGTTAAGGATAGTATTAGATTAAAAGAAGAGGCTTACAATGTTGCCAAAAAGAGTAGAAAGCCTGAGGATTGGGAGGCTTTTAGAAATCAGTGAAGGATGACCAATAAATTGATACAGGGAGAAAACTGAATATGAGAGTAAGCTAGCAAGAAATATAAAAACAGATTGTTAGAGCTTTTACAAGTATGTAAAAAGAGCGCACCAAAAGTAAACCTAGGTCCCTTAAATGCTGAGACAGGAGAAATTGTAATGGGGAATAAGGAAATGGCATTAAACAAATATTTTGTATCTGTCTTCACAGTAGAAGACACAAAAAACATGCCGGAAATAGTGGGGAGCCAAAGATCTAATGAAAGTGAGGAACTTAAAATAATTAAGATTAGTAAAGAAAAAGTACCGGAGAAATTAATGGGACTAAAAGCCGGCATATCCCCTGGGTCTGATGGCCTACATCCTAGGGTTTTAAAAGAGTTGGCGGCAGAGATAGTAGTGTTAGCGTAAAATTTGGGCTGTTGGGTTAAAGGCAAAGATGAAGTGACTATTGGGTACATGGCGGTGGTCATCACCCTAAAACCATACCGAAATGCGCTTTGTGTAGATTAGACTAACCCTAATTAAAGCTTAAACATAACACTTGACTACTAACAAAATGGACACTACTAAACAAAATGGATTCTGTGACTGTGGGAAAGACAGTTAAAAGTGTTGAGTTTGTATATTCCAAAACTGACTTACAGTCTGGGAATACAAAAGACATTTCACAACGAACTGATAAAACTATAGAACCAGACTGCGTGAAACAAAGGCATACTGTCTTAAGGTGATAACAGTTGTTTTAATTTGATTGGTTAATATGTAAACAGTCCGTTGTTGCTGTGCGGGCTTAATTGGTTAATGTGTAAGCAGTCCGTTGTTGCCATGCGGGCTTAATTGGTTAATGTGTGTAATCAAGATTAATGATGTAAAAGCTACTGAAAATCTGTATTTCAAAAGGTATAAAAAAGCATGACAACCATTTTGAAGTTGAGAAGGTAGCTGCGTACACTACGGAGTGTCCAGTTCTTCTCCCAAAGTACTTTGTCCAATAAACTGCATGTTGAATCTTTAAGTCTGACTCCGAGTGGTGATTTTTCCCACAACAGTAGATACATTGGTTTTGATCTTCCAGAATTTCCTAGATTCTGGAACAGTCCCTGTGGATTGGAAGGTAGCAAATGTAACCCTGCTAGTCAAGAAAGGAGAGAGAGAGAAAGCAGGGAACTATAGGCCAGTTAGCCTGACATCAGTAGTAGGGAAAATGCTAGAATCTATTAAGGACATAATAACAGGGCACTTAGAAAATTATAATACGATTAGTCAGAGTCAACATGGTTTTATGAAAGGGAAATTGTGTTTGACAAATCTATTAGAATTTTTTGAGTGTGTAACTAGCAGGGTAGATAAGGGGTAAACCAGTGGATGCAGTATATTTAGATTTATAAAGGGCATTCAATAGGGTGCCATACAAGAGGTTGTTACACAAGATTAGGGCTCATGGTATTGGAGGTAATATATTAGCATGGATTGAGGATTGGTTAACGGACAGAAAAGAGAGAGTAGGAATAAATAAGTCTTTTTCGGATTGGCAGGTTGTAACTAGTGGCGTGCTGCAAGGTTCAGTGCTTGGGCCTCAGCTGTTTACAATATTTATCAATGGCTTAGATGAGGGGACCGAGTGTAATGTATCCAAGTTTGCTGATGATACAAAGTTAGGAGGGAAAATAAGCAATGAGGAGGACGCAAAGAGGCTGCAAATGGATATGGATAGGTTAAGTGAATGGGCGAGAAGGTGGCAGATGGAGCATAATGTGGGGAAATGTGAAATTATCCACTTTGGTAGGCAGACTAGAAAAGCAGAATATTTTTTTAAAAGGTAAGAGACTGAGAAATGTTGGTATTCAGAGGGATTTGGATGTCCTGTACATGAAACACAAAAAGTTAACATGCAGGTATAGGAAGGCAAATGGTATGTTAGCCTTTATTGCAAGGGGGGTGGAGTATAACAGTAAGGAGGTCTTGTTGCAATTATATAGGGCTCTGGTGAGACCACATCTGGAATACTGTGTACAGTTTTGGTCTCCTTACCTAAGGAAAGATATACTTGCCTTAGAGGGGGTGCAACGAAGGGTCACTAGATTGATTCCTGGGATGAGAGGGTTGTCCTATGAGGAGAGATTGTGCAAAATGGGCCTATATTCTCTGGAGTTTAGAAGAATGAGAGGTGATATCATTGAAACACAAAATTCTGAGAGGGCTTGACAGGGTAGATGCTGAGAGGCTGTTTCCCCTGGCTGGAGAGTCTAGAACTAGGTGGCATCGTCTCAAGATAAGGGGTCGGCCATTTCTTCACTCAGAAGGTTGCGAATCTTTGGAATTCTCTACCCCAGCGGGCTGTGGATGCTCAGTCGTTGAGTATATTCAAGACTGAGATAGATAGATTTTTGGACACTAAGGGAAATCAAGGGATATGGGATAGGACGGGAAAGTGGAGTTGAGGTAGAAGATCAGCCATGATCTGATTGAATGGCGGAGCAGGCTTGAGGGGCCATATGGCCTACTCCTGTTCCTATTTCCTGTACTCTTTTGTTCTTAAATGTCAGGAGAAGTGAGAGTAGCTGCCCTCGACAGTAAGGCACTGATTGTGGCAGCAAGGACCCTTCACAAAAATGGAAGCCAAGGTAAAATCCTCCAATGGCCGGAGTCATAACTGATACACAGGAAAATGGTCCTCGTTGTTGGAAGCCAACCATTGCAGCCCCAGTATATTGTTGCCAGAGTTCCTCAGGGCAGTGTTCTTGGCCAAACCCATCCTCAGCTGCTTCATCAATGACCTTCCCTTTGTCATAAAGTCAGGCGTGGGGCTGTTTGTGGACAATTTCACTGTGTTCAGCTCCATTCACAATTCCTATGCCAGCCTACAGCAGGACCTGGACAATATCCAAATGGCAAGTAACATTCATGCCACAAATGCCAGGCAATGACCATCTCAAATTAGAAAAACACCTAATGACCTCATCAGCACCAAGTTCTCCACCATCAACATTCTAGGGGATCATTGTTGACCAGAAGCTCAAGTGGACCAGCCACATCAAGACATAGCTACAAGAGGCTGGGAGCTCCGGGATGACTGGCTCACTTCCTAACCCTTGAAAGCATCTCCATCAACACGGCTCCAGTCAGGAGTACGATGGAATACTACTCAACACTCGCCTGCATGAGTGCAGTCACACAAACACAAGAAACTAAATACCAGCCAGGACAGAACAGTCTGCTTGATCTGTGCCCTAACAATATCCACCCCCACCAGCGTACTTTGGCTGCAGGATGTACTATCTACAGGATGCACTGCAGCAACTTACCAAGTTTACCTCACAGAACCTCGCAGCCCTGTGACCTCTACCATTGAGGAGGATGAGGGCATAAGATGATCACTCCAACTTTCTCTCCTAATCATACACCAACCTGATTTGAACATATATTATTGCTCTTTCATCTTTGCTGGGTCAAAATCCTGAAGTCCGTATACAGATAGGCAGTAAATACTGCCTTGCCAATGTTTCCCATTTTCCAAGAATAAAATAAAATTCTACTGTAATGATACCAGCGATGAGGTTTGTTATAACGAGACACTAAAGGGCTTAGGACATGGAATGCCTGGTGAGAAAAAAAGTGGTGGAAGCAGAATCAGCAAAAGCTTTTAAAGGAAAAGTGGATAATTATTTGAAAACAAAAAATGTAAAAGCTTAAATGAGGCTAAATGGACAGCTGCTTGAGAGTTGGCCCCCTTCTGTGCTGCAAATTTCTATTACTTAAAATGACAACAGATTCCATCAGTACTCATGTTCCCTCCCTGATCTCTTCTAATACATAGATGAATGTGTAAATGCTGCTTCTTGTTCTCGCCTTTTTAAAAATAAATAAGCCCGATTTGCTGTGTGTTTTCAGTATTTTGTTTGTGACAACAGATTTGTTGCTCACATAGTTGATACATAGGACTGCAGCAGTTCAAGAAGGCGGCTCACCACCACCTTCTCAAGGGCAATTAGTGATGGGCAATAAAAGCTGGCCTTGCCAGCAACACCCACATCCCATGAACGAATAAAAAAAAGTTGGACAGTTTTACCAATAGATGGCGATGCTGCACTTTATAGTAGCTTTATAGTTGCTGTAACAGGAACAAAACAAACACCATTTGCACCTTTAATGTAGGAAAACGTCCAAAGGCACTTCATAGAAGCTTAATTGCTTGGTGCCAAAAATTGACACCAAGCCAAAGAAGGAGACAGATGACCAAAAGCTTGGTCAAAGTAGTAGGTTATAAGGAGCGTCATAGGGGAGAGAGGCAGAGAGGTTTAGGGAGGGAATTCCAGATTTTGGGGCTTAGATAGCTGAAGGTATGGCGGGGCCAAGGGAACGGGGATACACAAAAGGCCAGAGTTGGAAGAACGCAGAGTTCTTGGAGGGTTGTGGGGTTAAAGATAGGGAGGAGCAAGGCCATGGAGGGATTTCTACACAAGGATGATTTTAAAATTGAGGCGTTGCCAATGTAGGTCAGTGAGCACAAAGATGATGGGTGAAGGGGACGGTGCGAGTTAGGATAAGAGCAGCAGGGTTTTGGATGAGTTCAAGTTTACGGAGGGTGCAAGGTGGGAGGCCGGCCAGGAGAGCATTGGAACAGGTGAGTCTGGAGGTAACATAAGCATAGATAAGGGTTTCAGCAGCAGATGGGGCGGAGAAGGGTGATATTACAGAGGTGGAAGTTGGTGGTGGAGAGGATGCGTGTTCAGAAGCTCAGCTCAGGGTCAAATAGGATGCTGAGGTTGCTAACAGTCTGGTTCAGCTAAGAGAGTGCCCAAGGAGGGGGGTGGAAACAGTGGCGGGGACCAAAGACAATGGCTTTGGTCTTCCCAATGTTTAATTGGAGGAAATTGCGGTTCATCCAGGGCTGGATGTCGGACAAGCTGTCTGATAACACAGATTATAGTCCAACAATTTTATTTTTAATTCCACAAGCTTTCGGAGGCTTCCTCCTTCCTCAGGTGGTGTGGAAATGACATTTTCGAATCCTTCGCATTTTAAAATCACAGAACAATGCCTGGTGATTACTGCCCGTTGCCAAGGCAATCACAGTGAGCAGACAGAAAGGTGTCACCCTAAAAAGGCCACCGAATATACAAACCCCCAAAAAAAAGAGAGAGAGAAGGAAGACAGTCAATGACCCGTTATATTAAAAACAGATAACATTTGTTCGCTGGTGGGGTTACGCGTAGTGTGACATGAGCCCAAGATCCCGGTTGAGGCCGTCCTCATGGGTGCGGAACTTGGCTATCAATTTCTGATCGACGATTTTGCGTTGTCGTGTGTCTCGAAGGCCGCCTTCGAGACACACGACAACGCAAAATCGTCGATCAGAAATTGATAGCCAAGTTCCGCACCCATGAGGACGGCCTCAACCGGGATCTTGGGCTCATGTCACACTACGCGTAACCCCACCAGCGAACAAATGTTATCTGTTTTTAATATAACGGGTCATTGACTGTCTTCCTTCTCTCTCTCTTTTTTTTGGGGGTTTGTATATTCGGTGGCCTTTTTAGGTGACACCTTTCTGTCTGCTCACTGTGATTGCCTTGGCAACGGGCAGTAATCACCAGGCATTGTTCTGTGATTTTAAAATGCGAAGGATTCGAAAATGTCATTTCCACACCACTTGAGGAAGGAGGAAGCCTCCGAAAGCTTGTGGAATTAAAAATAAAATTGTTGGACTATAACTTGGTGTTGTAAAATTGTTTACAATTGTCAACCCCAGTCCATCACCGGCATCTCCACATCATGATAACACAGAAGTAGTGGAGGGTTTGAGAGGTGGTGGTGAGGTAGAGCTGGGGGTTGTCAGCGCACGTGTAGCATTTGACATTGTGTTTTCAGATGATGTCGCCGAGGAGCAGCATGCAGATGAGAAACAGGAGGGGGTCAAGGATACATCCTTGGGGGACTCCAGAATTAACTGTGCAGGGACAGGAAGAGAAGCCATTGCAAGAGATTCTCTGGCTATGACAGGATAGGTAGGGGTGGAACCAGGCATGAACAGTCGCACTCAGCCGGACAAAAGAGGAGTGACATTGGATTAGGATAGTGTGGTCAACCGCGTCAAAGGCTGTAGTGATGTCGAGGGGCAATATAAACTAAATGGTATAATTTTAAAGGGGATGCAGGAACAGAGACACCTTCAGGTCTACGTACACAAGTCTTTGAAGATGGCAGGAAAAGTTGATAAAGCTGTTAAAAAGGCATGCAGGATCCATGGCCTTATAAATAGAGGCATTGAGTACAAAAGCAAGGAAGTTATGCTAAATCTTTATAAATCACTGGTTAGACCTTAGCTAGAGTATTGTGTCCAATTCTGGGCACAACACAATAGAAAGGGCGCCTTGGAGCGGGTGCAGGTAAGATTTGCTGGAATGGTACCAGGGATGAGGAGTTTCAGTTGTCTGGAGAGGCTAGAGAAGATGGAATTGTTCTCCTTAGAGCAAAGGAGGTTGAGGGAAGATTTAATAGAGGTGATCAAAATTATGAAGGGTTTTGATAGAGTAGAGAGAGAGAGAAACTGTTTCCACTAGCAGGAAGATTGGTAACCAGAGGACACAGATTTAAAATAATTGGCAAAAAAGCCAGTGGGGAAGATGAACATTTTTTTAAAAACTCTGAGTTGTTGTGATCTGGAATGTACTGCCTGAAAACATGGTGGAAGCAGATTCAATAGGGACTTTCAAAAGGGAATTGAATTTTTAACTTAAAAAGGAAAAATTTGCAGGTCTATGGGGAAAGAGCAGGGGAATGGGACTAATCTGTAGCTCTTTCAGGCATGATGGGCCAAATGGCTTCCTTCTATACTGTTGGAATCTATGATGGCAGATTTGAAAGGGAAGTGGACTGCATCTGAGGAGAGGAAACCATTTACAATGGTTGGGGATTCTAGGAGTAGGGGGCACAGTCTAAAAATTAGAGCCAGACCTTTCAGGAGTGAGATTAGAAAACATTTCTACACACAAAGGGTGGTAGAAGTTTGGAACTCTCTTCCGCAAATGGCAATTGATACTAGCTCAATTGCTAAATTTAAATCCGAGATAAGATAGCTTTTTGGCAATCAAAGGTATTAAGGGATATGGGCCAAAGGCAGGTATATGGAGCTAAATCACAGATCAGCCATGATCTTATCAAATGGCGGAGCAGGCATGAGGGGCTGAATGGCCTACTCCTGTTCCTATGTTCCTACAATGTCAGCTAGCATGGGGGCCAGGAAAGGAAGTTAGGTGGTCAGCAGTTTCATGGGAATAGGGTTGAGAGCGCAGGGAGTGGGTCTCATGGACAAGATGATTTGCAGTGGGCATGAGGGAAAGGAGGGATGCGGCAGAAGCAGCTGACAAAGACCATGTGCTCCTTGCATTTGTTTTTGGAGCTGAGGGTGGAAGGGGCAGGGGAGAGCGGTTTAAGGAGATGGTTGGTAGTGAAGAGAAGCTGGGGATTATCTTTGCATTCCAGGATGATCCTGGAGTAGTGAGCAGTTTTGGCAGAGGAGAGCAGGGCCTGATAGTGCTTTACTTGTTTCAGCCAGATCTGGTGATGAATCGCTAAACCTGTTGTGTGCCATGTACGTTCATATCTGCGCCCCTTTGGACTTAAGGGAGCAAAGATAGTGGCCGTACCAGGAAAATCGACCATGGGGAGATTAAGGGTTTTACTGGGGCAAAGGCATCAAAGGCAGAGGTGAGGGTGTGATTGTGCAGTTCGATAGCTGCATAAGTATTGTGGTGAATGAAGTGCTGTGGCAAGTGACTTAGGTGGCAGGGGGGGGAAAGGGGGGAAAAAAAGTTTCCCCCCCCACGGTTGGATGTAGAAAGAAGTTGGGTCAGAAGGGGGATAGGAGTGGTGAGGGATACAAAGAAGAGATCAGAGACAGCCTTGTCTGTGATTGAGGTGTGGGAATAGAGAGACCACACGAGATGGCAAGGTCAACGGGGTGGCCGTGAATACGCGTAGGAGAGTTTGGATAGAGGGAGAGGCTCAGAGAGGGCAGTGAACTAAGAGGGCAATGTGAGATGAGATGGACGTGAAGGTGAGAAGTTGCTCAGTGCAGAGGCAGCAAGAGGAACGGAGTGAGAATATCTCGGTGAGAAACTTGGGATGGGTGGGCAGTAGAGAATGAGGATGTTAGAGGGGAGGCGAAGGGGTGGAACAAGGTGAGGTGCCCAAAGTAGAAGATGCCAGGAGTAGGGGGACCGATCAAGGTGACATTTGATAAAGGCCACACCGCCACTGACTACTTGGGTGGGGCAGGTGGTGTAAGGTATAGCCAGGCAGGGAGGCTTCAGTAAGGGGAAGGTGTCATCACCAGTGAGTCATGTTTCAGACAAGGCTATGATATCAATGCAATCATCCACAATAAGGTCATGGATGGCAAGGACCTTATTTGCAAGTGAATGGACATTCTGGAGAGTGGTGGTGATTGTAGATCCACATGGTCAGTGGTGGGAAGGACAAGTGGGATGGGAAGCAGGTTGGCAAGATAAGCCCACAGCAGGCGCGTTGAGTGGGAAGGTTGGCGAGGCAGGAGGATGGGGTTGCTGCTTGTAAGGAGGCAGTGACAAGCGCCTTGATGAGCTCTTCGCAGAATGCCGAGAAGTCACAAAGGAAAGCTGTGGACTTTTTGAAGAAGGAGTCAAGCCTGGGATGGTGGCAGGAGTGTAGGAAGGTAGAGGAATAGTGAAGGGTTGGGGTAGGGATTTGTGAGAGGCAAAGTATGCAAGGAGAGGAGACAGGAAAGAAAGGCCCAAGAGCAGACAAAAGAATAAAGTAATGGGCTCGGGTCCAAAGCAACAGCCAAAACGCAGATGCGAATGGACAGAGAAAATTCTGGTTACATCGGCCTGGCAAAGATTAGGATGGATATGTCCTGGTTGTAAATGTAGAATAGGGAGAAAACATTAAGAGAGCACAAAGTCTGAGGTCCCGTGGTGGGATGAAGTTCACATGCAGATAGGATGGAGACAGCTTGGAGCATCGACGAACTAATGTCCAAGTTCGGAGACAGGTGTGGAGAGCGAGCGAGATCAGGAGTTTTTTTGAGGGGCAGGGAATTAGTGGGCGCAATACTAGAGGTATTCCCGTGGAAAATGGACAGCCGAGGAGCCGTGAATTGACCATGAGCCAGCACAGGCTGATCCAGAGATTCAGCGGAGGTGAATAGTGGCCTCAGTGATTAGTAGTGCACATCAATAGATCCAGTATAGCAGAGGAGGGATGGAAAAGGGAACACAATGCACCTGCTGGCAGATCGACAGTACATTCCAATGTGCAGTCACCGTCAAACATTTACATTACAAAGTACAATTTGAAAACCCAGGAAAATGAAAAAGTAGAGTTACATTAAATTAGGAACAAATATAGGAGCAAGACACTCATCAAGTGGCATACCCAGGGATACAAGATACAAGGTGAGACAAATTGTAAGTTTGAATTGGTGAAAAAATGGTAACTCATTTGTTGAGACTGTTGTTTTTGTGGGGGGTGGGGGAGAGACAGAGAGAGATCGAGATCGATCTGATTTGTTCATAAGGACCACATGACCATTAAATCTCTCATGATTGGCCCAATAACTAAATAGCTAGCAGTATCAGAAACTAATGTGTCTTTCTGCACCACTGGTGAACTGTGGTTAGCTTCCCATTGCCTCCCAGCACTTTTTACTCATTACAAACTGACATAAAAAGGGAGGCTGTTCTTGGTTACCCCTCACCCCTTAGATGCTCGAATTTTGTTGTGGACAAATTTCAGAATGAGGTATGTGGCACATCCAATATAATTAAAAGAAATTTACCACGCAGCACTGCAGCTACCAATATCAACCATGGACAGGAAAATACTAAGTATGGCAAGAAATCCATTGGGACAACGAGTGAAAAGGCCGACTTAAGGAATACCAGTACTACCAGAGTGAAGAAATGTTCCCCAGCCAATCTAAACAAACAATCGGGGACAGAAATTCCACAGGGGCGAATCCGCCAGGAGAAGAGTGGCAGAGCAGAACCCCTGTCCGCCTACATGCTCAGCTGCTGACCCCAGCTCAAAATTGCGGAGCTGGGATCATTTGCAGGGTTGACGCAGGCTGCAAAGGCACTTCAGCGGCACCTCCCCCCCGCCCCAATCTGGCCCTGTCGAGGCCCACAGCCTCTCTGCTTGAGGTACCTCCAGATCGAAGATAAATACTATAGCAGTATTCGGCTTTAAAGGAACCATTTTGCCTCAAGACATAAGGTAATCAATCCCCTTTGGGATCAATTATCTTAGTCGAGTTAAGGCTTCAAAAGTACTCAAACATCAGTTCCAGCTGGCACGAATTCCACTGAGGGCTTTTAAGTTGGTAAAGGATGGAATTCTCCCGAGTCCTGAGCTGCTCTCTGCCGCTTTAATGATTTCAGATTCTTCAGCCTCTATCGTCTCCTTTTCACCATGAATGTCCAGTTCCTCTACAATTCCATCCTTCATCAGGACAGTTACCGTACTTTCTGCTTCTTCCTTGAACAATGGTCCAACCAGTCTCTGTTCACTGCCACCCTCCACCTGACTGAACCTCTTCTCATCTTGAACAACTTCTCTTAACTCCACTCATTTCCTCCAGGTAAAAGGTGTTACGGGAATTTGCACAGCTAGGTCTGTATTATCATAGGGTATGTGGAACACTGATTGAATGCTACTCAGAACCCTGACCGGACCGCTTCCTTTGTTAAATGACAATTGTGCTGACACTGCTTCCTACACTTGTGTTAGTTTGGAGAATTTCATTAACTATATCTAATTTCCATCCGTCCCTCACCATCACCATCACGTGTCAATCTCTGGCTCTTCCCTTCCTGGACTTCCCTTTCCATCTCTGGTGGCGAATGTCTGTGGGAAAACCATTACAAGCCCTTTCACTCCCACAAGCCCCTTGATAATACCTCTTCCCACCCAGACTCCACCCCTTTCTCCCAGTTTTGTTGTCTCCATCACATTCGCTCTGATCACGACATCTGCCATGCCAGAGCTTCCGAAATGTCTTCCTTATTCCTCAGTCGACATTCCACAATAGTTAACAAGACCCTTTTACCAGGTCTCCGCTCTTTAATTCTCCAGATCGGAACAAGATCAGGACACAGCACCAATACAGTCATCAATACAATGGGGGAAGAGGTCTGGAGAGGACCTGAACAGGATTTGAAGTCCTACAATAAGACAAACGTAGCTGGGATCTGTGCAGGTGACATCTTCACCTTCCATCCCACCAGCATCTTTATTCACCAGATCACCACCGACAATATAATCCCACTGCCAAGCACATTTTCCCCTCCCTGCTTCCAGCTGTCCTTCCTTCCTTCCTTTCCCTGGCATCTTCCCAGGCAACCACAGGACAGACTACACCATGCAGGGCCCCAAACACTCCTTCATTTGTGTAATTCCCCATGCTGCAGGAGACCAAATGCAGATTAGGTGGCAGCTTCATTGAACATCTCTGTTCTATCCAAAACTCTTTTTTTCAATTATTCTCAGAATGTGGGCGTCATTAGCACGGCCAGTATTTAGTGCCCATCGCTAGTAGCCGAGACGGTGGTGATGGGCCTTCTTGAAGTGGTTTGATACATTGGAGTAGACTTCAGAGGGCAGTTAAGAATCAACCGCATTGTTGTGCGACTGGAATCAGATATAGGCCGGACCAGATAAGGACATTAGTGAACCAGTTGGGTTTTTTAATGACAATCCAGCAGCTTTATGGACACTTTAACTGATACCAGCTTTTAAAAAAAATTTTAAATTCTTAAACTGCCATGGTGGGATTTGAACTCTCATTCTCTGGACAGTTAGTCCAGGCTCCTGGATTACTAATCCAGTAACATAGAAGAAGATAAAGCAGAAAAAGGGGGCATATGACAGATGTCAGGTTGATAATACAAGTGAGAACCAAGCTGAATATAGAAAGTAGAGAAGTGAAAAAGGAAATAAGAGGGGCGAAGAGAGAGTATAAGGAAATACACTGGCAGATAACATAAAAGGGAATCCAAAAGTCTTCTACAGGCATATAAATAGTAAATGGGTAGTAAGAGGATGGGTGGAGCCAATTGCTGACCAAAAAGGTGATCTACGCATGGAGGCAGAGGGCATGGCTGAGGTATTAAATGAGTACTTTGCATGTGTCTTTAACAAGGAAGAAGATGCTACCAAAGTCACAGCAAAAGAGGAGGTAGATGAGACAGTGGATGGGTTAAAAATTGCTAAAGAGGTGGTACGAGAGCTGTACTTAAAAAAGATGGGATGCATCCTAGGTTGCCGAAGGAAGTAAGGATGGAAATTGCAGAGGTGCTGGCCATAATCTTCCAATTCTCCTTAGATACGGGGGTGGTGCCAAAGGACTGGAGAATTGCAAATGTTACACCCTTGTTCAAAAAAGGGTGTAAGGATAAACCCGGCAACTACAGTTTAACCTTTTAGAAACTATAATCCGGGACAAAATTAATAGTCACTTGGACAAGTGTGGGTTAATAAAGGAAAATCAGCATGGATTTGTTAAAGGCAAATCGCATTTAACTAACTTGATCGAGTTTTTTGATGAGGTAACAGAGAGGGTTGACGAGGGTAATGCGGTTGATGCTGTGATCCTGGGCTTTATAAATAGAGGCATAGAGTACAAAACCAAGGAAGTTATAAAACACTGGTTTGGCTACAACTGGAGTATTGTGTCCAATTATGGGCACCGCACTTTAGGAAGGATGTGAAGGCCTTAGAGAGGGTGCAGAAAAGATTTACTAGAATGGTTCCAGGGATGTGGGACTTCAGCTACAGTGAAAGACTGGAGAAGCTGGGGTTGTTCTCCTTAGAGCAGGGAAGGTTAAGAGGAGATTTGATAGAAGTGTTCAAAATCAAGAAGGGTTTAGAAAAAGTGAATGAAGAGTATCTGTTCTCGTTGGCAGAAGGGTTGAGAGCCAGAGGACACAGATTTAAGATGATTGGCAAAAGAACTAAAGACGACAAAACGTTTTTACGCAGCGAGTAGTTATGATCTGGAATGCGCTTCCTGAGAGGGTGGTGGAAGCAGATTCAATCGTGGCTTTCAAATAGGAAAAAATTTGTAGGGCGACGGAGAAAGTGCAGGAGAATGGGACTAACTGGAGTGCTCTTACAAAGAGCCGGCACAGGATCGATAGTCCGAACGGCCTCATAGGAACAGGAGTAGGCCATTCAGCCCCTCGTGCCTGCTCCGCCATTTGATAAGATCATGGCTGATCTGTGATCTAACTCCATATACCTGCCTTTGGCCCATATCCCTTAATACCTTTGGTTGCCAAAAAGCTATCTATCTCAGATTTAAATTTAGCAATTCTGTGCTGTAACCATTCTATGATTCTAATTACTACGTTACCATATCAAGTGTGAACCTGACATCCCTGTGGCTCACCATTAACTCCCACTCCCGCTTTGATCTATCGGTCTTTAACCTCCTACACTGTTCTAATGAAGCTCATGTGACTTTCAGGAATGGTACCTCATCTTTCTGCTGGGCAATCTGCAGCCCTCTGGTCTGAAAAATGGCTTGACTTCAGTTGTTAACTATATTTTCCATTTTCTTCATAGCAGTGGGTGCTTGCGATGTTGGGCGGGTGTCGGTATTGGAGGGGAGAAAGGTTGACATTTGGGGTGCAGACCCTTCATCAGAGCACAGTGCTGGTGGGGGTCGTGAGCCTATTTGCGATTAAGTTTTCATTTTTGATTCCAACTTAAGGACTTTTTCAAAATGTCGGCAGGAGAGGAGAGATGTTGCTGCAACATGAAAACAGCTGATTTTTTTTCAAGTTCAAGATGTTAGGTACCAAGTTAATCGACATGCACTAACAAATAATCAGTTCCAATAAAGACCCAAAACTCGCCTCTCCAATTTTGCCCCACATCATCCAATCAATTTTAAAATAATTGTCCATTAAAACAAAGGTGATGGGGGAATCTTTGGACAGGGGCCGCCAGGGGTTCTCCAAGTGCACACACGCAAGGCGGCAAACCACAGCTGGAAAAGTTTCATCAGAGACCATTTGAGAGCACAATTCTCTCAGACTGGTTTATAACCCACAGTCATCTAACTTATGTAGAATTACATAAAATGTACATCACAGAAACAGGTCATTCGGCCCAACAGGTCCATGCTGCACACGAGCCTCATCCCTTCCTACTACTTCTAACCCGATCAGCATATCCTTCTATTCCTTTCTCCCTCACGTGTTTATCTAGCTTCCCCTTAAATGCATCTATGCTTCTTGCTTCAACTACTCCTTGTGGTAGTGAGTTCCACTTTCTAACCACTCTCTGGATAAAGAAGTTTCTCCTGAATTCCCTATTGGATTTATTAGAGACTATCTTATATTTATGGCCCCTAGTTCTGATCTCCCCTGCAAGTGGAAACATCTTATCTACGTCTGCCCTATCAAACCCTTTCATAATCTTAAAGACCTCGATCAGGTCATCCCTCAGTCTTCTCTTTTCTAGAAAAAGCGCCCAGTCTGTTCAATCTTTCCTGATAGGTATAATCCTAGTAAATCTTTTTTGCACCTTCTCCAGTGCCTCTTAAGCAGCACGCTCAAATAGCACTGCCTGCTACCATAGAATCAGAATGCAGCACTGAGCCACGTGTGGAAGATCAATGGGGAAGCCATAGGGACTTGCATGAGTAAACTCAACTATCAGTAAAGTGGACTAGCTTTCACAGTGATGATACTCATCATCTTGAGTTCGTGACAAATAGGCAAATTTGTCTTTGTGTTATGCAATTTCAGATAGTTATGGTAAACCTGATTTAAAATAATTGCTTTAGCTAGCTGAAAAGATAGATAGAAAGACTTGCATTTACATAGCGCCTTTCACGGCCTCAGGACGTCCTAAAGAGCTTTACAGCCCATTAATCACTTTTGAAACGTAGTCACTGTTGTAATGTAGGAAACACGGCAGCCGATTTATGCACAGCAAGCTCTCAAACAGCAATGAGATAATGACTAGATAATCTATTTTAGCGATGTTAGTTGAGGTATAAATATTGGCCAGGACACCAAGAACTCTCCTGCTCCTCTTCGAAATAGTGCCATGGGATCTTTTACGTCCACCTGAGAGCACAGACCGGTTTAACGTTTCATTCGAAAGACAGCACCCTCCGACAGTGCAGCATACCCTCAATTATTGCACTGGAGTAGCAACCTGGATTATGTGTTCATGTCTCTGTGCTGAAGTTTTTGGTGACTAATACTTAATTGGCTACTTGCAATCAGATCTAATCATTTTATTCAACAGAAAACATCAAAGGGCTTTGTTATTTCAATGCATATTGGACTAGGCAAAATAGCAAGCTATTCCATTAAAGAGGAAATGTGTACAGGAAATAGCAATATCCAGACATTAATACATCACCTCACAAAATACAAGATCTGTTAAACTCTTTGTTGACTTGATAAAATGGCTCTAACATGAAAGTGTCCCATGGTATAAATCATAACTGTTTGCCAAGTTTTACTTCTGGCAAAGGCATCCAAATTTCATGGGCGAACTGGGATTGACAATCTCCACGTACAACATTTCACCTCAAAGGTCCACCAGGAGACAGAAGTGCAGTTCGTTATCAGACTTGCCATTTTAAAAAGGGTATATTAACCCGTTGTGGACTGATGCTAAATTTTATTTTATATAAAAAGTTTTTGGTGTATCTTGCTGAGCCTTTCGGCTTCTGTGCATTACTGAACCTGAAAATAAATCTGAAATAGTTTCAGCTAGTACGTGCTGGTCTGGCCTTTCTGAAAGGATGAAATAGCACTGGTACACACTTGAATTAGCAGGGAGACACTTAATGACTTGTGTAAAATAACTATTAAACCTAGCTGTCCAAATTGTAAGGAAAGGGACGACGACTGATTCTTAGCAAGGTAGGTAGGGGAAGAGAAGTGTGGGCAGACAAGTTGGTCGAGTAACTCAGCAGTAAGGCAGCATGCTCCCAGCTAGTCAGTTCTTCGCGCAACATGCGACACTTTCATGAGAACGACGTACGTATGATGCGTGGATTATGATGTGAAAATTCAATTTTCACTGCCTCTTACCTCACGCTCAAAGCATAAAATGGAAATTTTATGGAAAACTCAAATGTAGCTGGAGAATTGGATAACAGAAATGAAAGATGAATGGGAAGTCTGATAAGCATCGATATCAAAAGATCATTTTCTGGAAGTTGTCCAAGACAATTTATGGGTATGGTTGCTTGACAGAGATCAGGACCCTAAATCAGATGGCGAGCGAGCCAAGCAAACCAAGCACTTTGCAGCCTCTTAAGTGCACAGGAGCAGACAGGAAGGTGGGAAGGTGGATGTCTACACAGGTCGATCAGTAGATAATTCACCAAACCAGGTGATAGGCGGACAGTCCATGAGCTGAAGACTGCACAGCCTAGATCATAAAGCGGAGATAGGAGGGACCTCAAATGTTGCAAATATGACAAGGTACAAAGGAGGAACTTGCTGGTCCAAGAGCAAGTACAAGTGGTGCAGTCAAGACGACACAAGATTAGTGTGACAACACTAAGCTCGCAGAATATAACATAGTATTTACACATGATCACCACGAATAAACAGCTAGCTGTAGGCTTATATAATACAGCATGTGTTCCAACTCTCTTGTGCTTACATCTGTTGTGTGATCAGCTTCCAGGGGGCAGGTACTTTGGAGAAGAAAGATGCATCCTTGGCTAAAGTGTGGCAAGAGTGTCTGTTGTGGATGAGTGAGAAAGTAGAAGTTTTAGTATTAGTACAGGATGATGCATCGTTGGGAAATTATTTACATGTTAATGCACCTGTTACCTGTGCAGTTGTTGAAGGCCAGACTAGGGCTCGAAAAAAACAGCCAAGCCAATGCAAAATCAGAGCAGCCAACTGCAGTGGACACTAGTGGCACTATGCAGCCTCATAAACGCAGGGGAGCAGGCGGGAAGGTGGATGTCTATGGTTGTCATCCATTAGGTCATTCACTTGTGTGGAAGCAGGGTCTTCACCAAGCTGAAATGGGCCTGACTGCACCAGGCAAGGGATCCAGGAGATCAAGTGGGTCAGCTGCAGAGTCATTCAGTATACAGGTGTCCAAGGGAGCCTGGGACGTGTGAGCAAAGCATGCTGACCGACCCTACGTGAGACCACGTAGAGACAGCGTTAAATTCACAGTGCAAGCAGAGCCTCAAAATCATTTCTTCCCAAGAGTACATCAGCACATTTGGGGAGCTCAATGTGACATTGTTGGGCAGACCTGGCTATGCAGGGCAGTTTGTCCAAAGGTCAAACAATACACTTAACTAGCTGCATGCAATCAGAGCTGGTCATTGTGTTCAATGGGAAATGCCTGCCCCAAATGGCCCCTGGGTTTCATGTTGTTTCAATGCACATTGAACTACATAAAATACTGAGCCATTAGGGAAACCTGGACTGCAGTGGTTCAAGAAGGCGGCTCACCACCACCTTCTTGAGGGAAATAGGGATGAGCAATAAATGCTGGCCTTGCCAGCGACGCTCACATCCCTAAATGAATAAAAAAATCTATTATAGGCATGAAACTCCAGGTACATAAATATTTCCAGACCTCAAAGTTTAAGAGCTGCTGAACTCTGGTGAATTGAAAATAAATGTTGGACATAAAAGCAGTCCGATAACATAAATCACAGTTTCAGTTGCTAAGCTTTTATTCTGGCAAAGGCATCCAAACTCATGTGGATTGAACTGGAATTCACATTGTCTTGAAGGTTTGCTACAATAGAAACCTAACTCATTCAAAAGTCACATTGATTTTTGGACTCTTACGAATACTGATAAATAGTTCTGTCACAATTCATATCATAAAAAGGGCTATATATTTTTAATCTATTTGAGAGATGTGGCTGTCACTTTATATCTGGTTACTGCTACCTTGTTCTAAATATGTTGGAGAGGATACACATCACTGATACGTAAAATATGACTTCAAAGGCATTATTCCTATGCTAGTATGTTTTCATTGTATAGCCATGGTGGTTACATGAAACTTCACAGAAATTGTGTGTTATGGACGATGGTCCAGGTTTAGTATTGAGAGTGTTTCATTTTTTGTTATTTTGTCTCAGAGGAAGTAAGAAATTCTGTAGCTAAGTGAAATCTGCTGTATTAATTGATAACTATTACACTTTAATGATCCCAATTTGCAGTTTATACATTAAAATCCCACGGTGTTTATTCTTCCACTATCGGAAGACCAGGAGAATGAGACAGCATGTGTCAATTCTAGTTCACTATTACAGTCAAAATGGATTTCATTCGATCCCGAGGCAACATTATAATACCAGATATTGTGCAAGTAAAGTCACATTCTGGTTTGAAAAAGTCCTCAAAGTTGACATCAATGGGGGTCATAGGGAAAACTCTCGAGTGGCTAGAATCATACCTGATGTAAAGGAAGATGACCACCATTGTCAGGAGCCAAATATCACAACCCCCAGGACATCGCTGCAATTCCTCAGAAAAGCATCTTCAGCTGTTTCATCAATGACCTTCCCTCCATCATAAGGTCAGAAGTGTGATTGCTCGCTAATTATTCCACAGTATTCGGCTCCATTTATAACTCCTCCAATAACTAAACAGCCATGACAGCTTACAGTAAGACTTGGACAACACCCAGGTGTTGTCCAAATGCTGACAAGTGGCAGGTAGCATTTACGTCACACGTGTACCAGGCAATAATCAAGAAAAAGCCCAACCACCTCCCCCGATCTTCAATGGCACGACTATCACAGAGCCCCCCCACTATCAACATCTTGTAAGGTTACCATTGACTAGAAGCTTAATTGGACCAGCAATATCAACACTGTGGCTATAAGAACAGGGTAGAGGCTGGGCATTCAGTGACTAGTGGCCAACTTCCTGACTCCTGAAGTAAGTAACTTCTCCAGAATCAATCTGAGATCTCCATACAAAAGTCAGCCTTCTACTTCTCAAAGATTAGATAGGCCCTTCTGATCTACAGAAAGTAATCCATCAAAGCTGTGATGCCAATTTACCTTTGTAAAAAGAATCTACCAAAAAAAAGCCTCCAAAGTCAGATTCTGGCAACAGGAGAAAATGGCAGACCTGTTCATATTAATTACCTTCAAAGGGTAATTTATACTGGATTACGGCAAAAATTGACCAAAGTACCCCTTTAAGAGAGTCCTACGTTTATATTGTCCCCATTTTTTCCCTTTTCATATGTTCCCACCTCTTCCATGTTGACACTGCTCCCTGCAGCTGGAGGAAAAGAATATTCCTAGCATAGAGCTTCACAACTGCTGGCAGAGCAGTTTTGCCAACGAAGAGCAATGATGTAGGAAATCCAGTGCTGATTTTCACTCCATCCAGAGAGGTCCTTATTACTGTCGGATATGCCTTCTAACAAATAAGTGACAAAACTTGTGCTGCAATATAGACAGGATTTCCATTCTTCCTCCCACCTCCTTTTTTTATTTTTTATAAAAGGTTCCCTTGTACTCTCAGCATAATCAGGCCAAGATGGCAGACAACATACTCCCAAGGCTCCGCCAATGCTGCTCTGTTAAACCTTATTAATTTACAGGATTGCCTCAGACAGCAAGAGCACTGAAGGCGACTATTTAAACAAAGCAACGTCAGTGCCATTGAAGCCACCCAGACTCATCCTGGAATGGATCTTCCCAATATTTCTGACCACTGGGTGCCAGTGGTGGCAAATGTAAATAGCTGTTTCAGCATTTTGGTTAGCCCTGCCGATTGGGATCTGGTTACAAATTAATTGATTCTGAACCACTCTGTACAGGGCATCATTGCACTTTTGACATTAGTGGCCACCACAGATCTCCCAAGAATAGACACGGCAGCACTATACACAGCTCAATGCATTTGCAATTATTTCAAACTCACACCAATAACTTGGAGGACCTGTGCTTGTGTGAACCTTACACACGTACAGTCATTATCGTTGAACCCACCCCACAGCATAAACAGTGAGAAGAGCAGTAACTCATTACATCATGGGCACAAAGCTGCTCCACTTCGTAACCACCTCAGAGTCAAGGCTGCTGATATAAGTGTAAACATTTACACAAGTTAAAAAACTGGCCTTTATGGAGGTGTGAAAGATAGTATTGGAAAAATCCCTACCCTAGACATCTCATTTTATCAACTTGGTGGTGCTTAACAGGTAAAGCATCAATTATGAAACTCTAAGAGTAAAACTAAGGAATGCAATAGACTTAAACTTTATTTGCATTCAGCAGCACAATAAGCCCTCAAATTTTCTCCTTGACTACTCCCCAATCTCCCTCTCTTCTCTCCCCCGCCCCCCACCCTCACCTAGAGCATAGTGTTCAGGAACTATTTACCTCAAGGGCCTCTTTGGTAATGGGATACTTCTCCAAGCTGGAGATCACCTCCAGCACCGCCACCATGTTACGGATCTGGAAGGCAGAGAAACAGAAAACATTAGTAATTACACACTCACATTGAACAGCAATTGACATTCATGGTTCACAGACTGTCCCAAGGTTAAAAAAGGGTGCAGAGCAAATGTAAACAGAACAGCAAAGCACAGTATTCTGATTTCCAAGCTAACATTCAAACCACCAAGTGCTCTGCTTGCAAGATTTAAAACCCAATGTTTTGAATCCCATTATTTAGTCCTGCTATTTGCTCGGTTAGCAGACTGTCTAGGAATGTACAGGTCATCATCAAGCATAGATACACAAGTCACTACTCATGGGAGGTTATTTTTATTCAAACAAACAATCACCGTTGAGTGACGGAGACACAAGTTGGGCCTGGTGGCCAGGCAGCTTAGTCTGGACGGGGACGCATATAAAAACTACAGCATCATTCTTATGACCTGTCCCAACCTAGATATTTTTGTGGAGTTTTAGTGGACTCGCCTGCAGTACAATCTACTCTTGTTAATTCAAATCAATTTGTTTGCTCAAAATTTTTTCAATTATTCATGAATTTGAATTAAGCGATTTAAATAAAACAGCATAGCAAGCCTTTTTTTGTTGCACAATTTGAATTTAAATGAGACAACTTTGAATTAAGAGACTGTATACGATTTTTAAACTACAGCCTACATAACAGTGATGATACTTAAGTAGTAATTCACAATGTGAAGCACTTTGGGGCATCTGAAGGACATAAGGTGCTATACAGAGGCAAGTTCTTTCTTCGTGCCCCTCAGGCCAATAATTATGAATGTGTGCACATTCTTGTAAGAAATCAGAAACTGGTCAGTTTAAAAAAAAAAGAGAAATCAATCTAAAAATCTGCTCATCTCAGTACAATCCAGCCAAACATTGAAGCAAGCTTATCGTGCAACTCTCACCCATGCTCCTAATCTCAGTGATAGACTCAGAGGTCAAATCAGAGTCTGTCACCCCCACACCTCCTCACGGTAAGGTTGAGCCAAGGTTTCAGAGGTTCAGGAGCAATTGGCCTGCATGCCATCACAGTCAATAAATGGTGTAAAGAGACAATGAGTGGAGATTCCTTCTGATCTGGAACCTGGGTTTCAATGCAGCCCCTGCAATAAGCACTTAGATAGGTGGTTCTGCACTCAAATTGGGCACATTGGAGCCCGTGCTAAACCTGATGTGCAAGTCTTTGATGCCCACACTATAAATGAATTGTTCCATTTTCCTGCATCAACATCCCTCATCTTAACGAGAAGATCCACCAAAAATAGTGAGCGTAATAAGTTTAACAAAAAGATTACGCGAGGCTGAAACCTGCTTTTGGTTAATTTCTCAGATGCACTAACATACTTAAGTTCCCTCAGATACTTTAGAATTAATTTTTTTTGGAGTTTCTAAAAATGAATACATTTTACGATGCAAACCTCATAATTCATTTGCACCAGCCCAACAAGCACGTGAATATAATAAACATAATTTAAGAAACCCATAATTAATCCATAAAGGCAGCAGTATCCACAAACAGATCTAAAGAAGCTTATAGAAACAGCAATATCCAATTATGAAACCCCACAAGCCCACATTAAACTACTCAGTATGCAGCAGACTCTGAGTAGAGACCAGCCTCCCGCCTATGCCAACACACCGCAAGACTTGCCTATGCAGCCTGCTAGTGACAATACTGATGCAACTGGATCAGATGGAGCCTTTTGGGCAGCAGGCATCTCTGTAGGAGTATATCATTTAATACAACCAAGGAACTCCGCAGCAGCCAGACGCCACGATTTCCAAACAGTACTACTCACAGGACAGCATTAGACGTTAATGTTTCCGTACTCAAGATAAATATTCGGTATAGAATATAATGAAGCAGTATCAGATGACGCAAGAGATATTATGGTAAAATATTAACGCCCAGATACTGCCGTACAAGGTATGAAAAAAGCTAAACGGGTGGGGTGGGACAGTATAGGGAGAAAACTGGAAAAACCTACAGGGTAAATCTCAGATTCCCAGTCTCAAGCTCTGAAGGTCCTCTCTTCCCCGCTCCCTTTTTTCCTTAAAGTACTTTTGGCACCAACAGCTTTCAGTACCTTATCCAAAGGGTCATTCTTCACACGAAGCCTGGACAGCAAGTGTCAGAGGATTGTGTAAACACAAGAGTCCGATCCAGTCATCACCATACGTCCACAGATTCATACTTTGAGTAGGTGTCGTGAGATGGCAATCAGGAGCAGGAATCCTGGCTGATTGTTTTTTTTTGTCCTCCTCAGTTTGGGGGACCGAGGCCAATTTCCGTTCTGGCAGTCAGGTAATTCAGCACAAACCAGAGATTGAACTGGGATTCTTGGTGCAGTTGTGAACGGCACAGACAATCAGGTGCATTTGTGCAATGGCCTTGGGAGGTCACCACCTGGTGGTGGCTCGATATCAAACAGCGAGGCTTTAAAATCCCCCCCACTGCCGCACAGATTCCGTACAGGAATATATTCCTTATGTGTTATTCCTTGGACAATATGTTAGAGCAGGGGTGTCCAAGCTTGTGCCTTCATGACAATTCGCAGATGACTGAATGCTCTGGGTGTCAAAGCCCGGAACCAGAAAGGATGCTGATTTCCAATGGCCACTTGCTGAGACTGAAACCCACAACTTGGAGACCCAACAGATCATCTCTCTGGCAGGCTGCCAGCAAGGGAGGAGGAAAAAGAATATTCAAATAGGTCAGAGAATAATTGAGCAATCTTTTCTCCCTTTTCTGAGGGTGGGGGAGGGAGGAGACAGAATATTTTATAATTTTACTCCCCACCCCCACAGTAATACTTCCTTTCAACAAATGAGCCATTGCTATAATATGTAACAATGGTTTTTTAAAAACCTGTTAAAACCCTACCACAACCATCTATGGAAGCTGAAAAGACCTTATCAAAGAGCAAGTTACAGACTCTCTAGGGAGTATTAAATGTGGCAATATGTACAGTGGAGCTTACAATCTATGTATCTCTACATATTCAATTCGCTGAACACTTCAAATCAATGCTGCATGCAGATTCAAAAAAAACTAAAATATACCCAGAACAGCCTTTGAAACTTTACTGGGAATTTTTAAATAAAGGCTAAAGTGCTGAAAGCTGGGGATTTCCCAATACGGTATCAGCAACGGTTGCAGAGCAGCTGATGCTGAGCATGACCCAGGCTTAGAAAGATTATCTCCTCCTACAATACTTAGTCTATCTTTGTTTCTTAGTTCCTGAGAATATTTCTATTTATTCCAGTCTTTTAAAGAAATATAATTAAATAGGTCCTGATTAACCTTGTTTCCAGTTAGCTTCAAAGCCTGCTCTTGGACTTATCAGGAAAGTGTTCACTATTTCCACCCTCTAGATGTTATCGGAAGGGATGCCTGCAGACTTACAGGTGTGTCACAGCCACTCTACGAGATCAATGCAAAATGTGTCCCCCGGCTACTTCTTACCACTTTTTAAAGCATTAAATATGGTGGATGGGGTAACTGAAACTAGCATCTTCCTTTATATTTAGGATTGTTGTTAATTCAGAACATATTCTCCTTTAAGTAATCAGTTTAAAGGTCGCCACATAATAAAAGTCTCACTATCAATAAAAATACAAAATTCCATTTGAGTAGGGTTTGAAGGTTTTGCATAATTCAAAATACAGTCATTGTTTTCAATAGGACAAAAACTGTAATTTGAAGAGCTGGACAGGTACGAGTACAGCCCCATGCTCCTGGACAAGGAACAGAAGGGTCACAGGCTCAAACGTAACTGTAGCTCTTAAATCCTCATAGTGGACCTTTACAGAAAAGCCAACTTGGGAATGAAACAGCAGTGTTTCCATATAGAGTTCTCCTTAATCCATTCCCAGGTTGCTCTCCTTGAACAAGTTATAGGTGGCGGAGGTGTGTTCAAATTCAATGTTTAGTCAAGCTGCTGTGGGAAATCTCCAGGTGCAAGTCTCAGCATGGTTCACCTGCTCTCTCTCTCACAAAAATACACTATAAATAATGAAAGGGCTCATGTCTACACAATGCTGCCTATCAACTGTGGAAAACTCAGCCCCAATTGCATCTTACCAGACTACCACCCTGGGAGTAAGGATGTTTACTTCTCAAGCATTGGAAAAAATACTCAAAACTCCTAAAAATTCCCGATTTAAAATTTAGGCTAATTCCCTTTCTCCTATTCCCCCACCAATGCCCTCTCCTTCTATCCAGAGGGCAGTAAATCTTGCTGGGGTACAGCTCCGCTGGTGCCAGCAGCCTTACTCAAGTGTCCATTCTTCATGTCAGAGTCCAGTGAATACCAACAGGATATTAAGACTGCAATAAATTAAAGTCAAGCCTGACGTGTACATCCGGCAATTTCCATGAACGCGTGCTTTGTAGCAAGAGGGGGAACTCAGACGATTCGTCGCTTGCCTAACCCTGGGTGCAGAGACCAATTTAGCACACCATGCGTAATGGCTTAGTGAGCTAGCGACCAAGGATTGAAACTAGGACCTTATGGTCTACCACATCAGGTGGTGTATTTGCCCTCTACGCCATCAGAGTGGGCTTAGACCCTCTTTAATCTGTATTAATCATACGAGATAAAAACACAGCTGCAGTAAATGGAAAGGAATGGAAATTAATACCTTCTTGCATGTATGCACTATAAACTAGGGAGGGACAAGTAAAAGGGTGTGTTGGCTGAAGACCATGTTTGATTGCACTGGCAGAGTGTCAAAGTGAACGAGTTCTACTTTCCTTATTTGCACAATATCTAATCTACAGCATGTTTTCATCCCAACTTCAGTATTAAAATCGGAAGATCAAAAAAAAATCTCAAACAGCTGGCTGCTGATTGACCTCCAGGTCAGACCCGGGTGTCACTGGCTGGGATTCCTTCTGGAGCTCGGATATGTCCACGAGCCGACGTCAGGAAAATTGCTACCTGGCTTAAAACAGGTCTCAGCCACTTGTGAGCTGGGCAGAATCCAGAACAAACCCAAAGGATACCTGCTACTTTAAAGATATCTAGGTTTTAAAAAAAATTCATACATTAATAATTAGATTAAACATTAAAAGAAAAATCAGCCTGATCTGTGAAGCCCAGCCTGTCATTCACATTTGCTGCTCTCCCACCAAACACATCAAATTATTAACATACTTTATGCAGCAGTGGAGTATAAAAAAGGTTTTGCTGGAGCCTGAAGTCAGTTTCATGGACTAACGGTGGGTCAAACCAAAAGGCACCATTGCAAATTTAATCCTCTCCAAGCTACAGCAGCCCAACCATATTAATTATCAAAGCAGCTCACAGACAAGCTGACAATAATGGAACATGAATTTCTCATTCTTAATTTTCCAACTGCCATCACAATTTCTTTATGAAAGGCTGACCACAGGTCAATCATTTAATCAATTTTTTGTTCATTATTCCACATGGAATTTCTTCGTGTCCAGAATATACTGACCACGGTTTAACCTAGCCATTACAGCAATATGGAACTTTTCTGTTTCCATCTCATCTCTACTAGATTCACAATCTACCCAAATGACAAAGATTGAGTTCCCACTGTCATTTTTAATATGAGATTGGTCCATATCACCCAACGGACCAGATTGCAGAAAACCACCAGTCGGACCAATCGGCAGTAGAGGTTATGCAGATCCTGTACTGACATACAGGAATTTGTTCTTGTAAAACTGAAATAATGAACAAAGAAAGAATATTCCTAACCACCTCCAAGGCAGGAGCACTTTTAACACAATGAGCAGAATTAGAAAATAACCATATTTAAACACACATATTAGGAAGTTAATTTCACCACAAACACACTACTTTTAAAGTGAGATTATCAGACAAACTAGCTTTTAATCCAACATTTCTGGGTTTTGAACAGTAACGGTCACCTCTGTCAGATTCAATGTCACAAACACTCAATCAAAATGCTATTTGGATTTAAAAGCCGTCTGTTACTAACATCTAATTTGAAGCAGACATTGAGACTGCCGCTAAGTATACGGATAGCCTTCGCTACATTCTGCCCCAGTAGAGGAGACTCTCAGTTTCCAGAAATTCAGGAAGACTGCAATCAACCAGAAGAGCTGTGTTCTGGGTAAATCACCGACATACTTTCTCAGACACACAAGTGGGAGAGTTGACAAACAGCGAGGAGGGTTGTAAAAGACTGCAGGAATGGGCAGACAGGTGGCAAATGCAATTGAAGGAGTGTGAAAGAGGAAAAATGACAAACGGGAGTGAATACTCAAGAAAGACACTGTGGTGTGGATAAACAGAGACCCCAAGGGGTTCAAAGATATAATTCCGAGTATTGGTAGATAAAGCTCAACAGCATTTTGGATTTTACAAAACGGAAACAGAGTACAAGTGTCAAGAAGTAATGACAAATTTGTACAAAGCATTGGTTCTGACACAGATAGAGCACTGCATGCAGTTTCGGGCACCCCATGATAGAAAAGATATTAAAGCCATAGATTCACCAGGTTGATTCCAGGAATGGAAAAGTATGGTTGTGAGCAGAGACATGAGATACCCTGGACTATTTCCCCTCGAGCAGATTTAATAGAGGTTTTTAAAATTATGAAGAGTTTTGATAGGGTAACTGGAGAGAATAGGGGAAATATTATTTCCACTGGTTGGTGAGTCAGTGATGAGAGGGCATCAATTTAAAATTGTCACAGACAGTGGGAAGAGAGATTAGGAGAAACCTCTTTACTCAGAGGGTTGCCTGAGCGTGGAATGTTTTGCCATACAGAAGGGTGAGGCTGAAACCAGTATGCACTTGAAGGAAAAACTGGATAAATATTTGAAACAGAGGGAGATACAGAGCTATGGGGAGAAAGCGAAGTGGGGGATTAGTTATGGATTGCTCTAAAGAGACAAGATGGGCCAAACAACAACTTGCATTTATATAGTGCCTTTAACATAGTAAAACATCCCAAAGCCTCACAGGAGCGTAATCAAATAAAACTTGACACCAAGCTACATAAAGGAGATATTAGGACAGATAACAAAAAGCTTAGTCAAAGAGGTAGGTTTTAAGGAGAATTGGCGATGCACAAGTGGCCAGAATTGGAAGAGTGTAGAGATCTCAGAAGGTTTAGGGCTAGAGGAGGTTACAGAGGCAGGATGGGGAGAGGCCATGGAGGGATTTGAAATCAAGGATGGGAATTTTAAAATTGAGGCGTTGCCGGACCGGGAGCCAATGTAGGTCAGCAAGCAGCAGGGTGATGGGTGAACGGGACTTGGTGCGAGTTAGGATACGGGCAGCAGGGTGTTGGATGAGCTCAAGTTTACAGAGGGTGCAAGGTGGGAGGCCGGCCATCAGGGCATTGGAATAGTTGAGCCTAGAGGTAACAAAGGCATGGATGAGGGATTCAGCAGATGAGCTGAGGCAGGGGCAGAGATGGCGATGTTGCAGAGGTGGAAGTAGGCAGTCTTGGTGATTGAGAGGATATGGGGTCAGAAGCTCAGCTCAGGGTCAATTAGGATGCCAAGGTTGCGAACGGTCTGGTTCAGCCTCAGGCAGTGGCTAAGGAAGAGAGTTGGTGGCAGGGACTGAAGACAATGGCTTCAGTATTCCCCTTATTTAATTGGATGAAATTTCTGCTGGTCCAGTACTGGTTGTGGAACAACTAGCATGACAAATCAGAGGCAATGGAAGGGTTGAGAGAGAGATGACCGGCCTTATTGCAAGCTATAAACTTCTTTAGTTCCAATTAACCCCATAGCACCTCAATCAAGCTTTACTTAACCCCAATCACTGGACCAGATAGACATCGTTACATAAAGTCTACAGCATAGAAACAGGCCATTTGGCCCAACTGGTCTATGCCAGTGTTTATGCTCCACGTCATCTCCTCTTCGTCGAACTCTATCAGCATATACTTCTATTCCTTTCTCCCTCATGTGCTTTTCTAACTTCCCCTTAAATGCATCTATGTTATTTTCCCCAACTACTCTTAGTGATAGCGAGTTCCACATTCTTACCATTCATTGGGTAAAGAAGTTTCTCCTGAATTCCCTATTGGATTTATTGGCCCTTTTTATATTTATGGCCCTAGTTCTGGTCTCTCCCACAAATGGAAACATCTTCTCTACATCTACCCTATCAAACCCTTCCATTATCTTAAAGACTTCTACCAGATCATCCCTCAGCCTTCTCTTTTCTAGAGAAAAGAGCCCCAGTCTGTTCAGCCTTTCCTGATAAGTATATTCTCTCAGTTCTGGTATCATCCTTGTGAATCTTTTTTGCACCTTCGCCAATGCCTCCATATCCGTTTTATAATATGGAGACCAGAACGGTGTACAATACTCCAAGTGTGGTCTAACCAAGGTTCGATACAAGTTCAACATAACTTCTCTGCTTTTCAATTCTATCCCTCTAGAATTGAACCCCAGTGCTTGGTTTGCTTTTTTTTTAAAATATAAAATGGCCTTATTAACCTGCATTGCAACTATTAGTGATTTATTTATCTGAGCCCCTCGATGCCTTTGCTCCTCTATCCCATTTAGACTATTATCCAAGCAGTAAGTGGCCTTTTTATTCTTCCCACCAAAACGTATATATACTGAAATTAATTTGCCAATTACACGCCCATTCTGCAGGTTTATTAATGTCTTTTTGTATTTTGTTGCAGTCTTCCTCAGTATTTACTATAGCCCCAATTTGGTGTCATCCGCAAATTTTGAAATTGTACTTCTGATTCCCGAGTCCAAATCGTTTACGTAAATTGTGAGCAACAGTGGTCTCACCACCGATCCCTGTGCAACACCACTTCCCACCTTTTGCCAGTCTGAGCAGCTACCCATAACCCCTATTCTCTGTTTTCTGTTCTGTAGCCAACTTGTTATCCATTCTGGTACTTGTCCCAATTCCACATGCTTTGTCATAAGTCTACTATGCGGTACTTTATTGAAGGCCTTTTGAAAATTGAAATATATTACATCTACTGCAATATCCTTGTCTACTCTTTGTTACTTCATCAAAGAATTCCATATGGTTGGTCAAGCACGACCTTCCCTAGGTCATGCAGGGTTATGGGGAAGGGGCATGGGAATAGGATCGAAGAGCCAGCACAGGCTCTTTGGGCCGAATGGCCTCCTTCGGTGCTGCATCATTCTATGATTTTTCCACTGACGTTAAACTAACTGGTCTATAGTTCCCTGGACTTGTTCTATCTCCCTTTTTAAATATAGGAATAACATTGGCTGTCCATCAGTTTTCTGGCACTATTCCCATTTCTAATAAATTTTTATATATATATGTAATAGTGCCTCCGCTGTCTCTTCCCTAACTTTTAATGTGTGCGGATACAATCCATCCGGACCAAGGGTTTTAACCTCTCGAAGTTTGATTAGTATATCAATTACCTCCTTCCTTTTTATCTTAAACACCTTTATATATTTTTTGATCTCTTCCTCCAATGTCATATCCACCTTGTTAGTCTCCCTGGTAAATACTGAGGCAAAGTAACTATTCAATATCTCGACCATTTCACCGTCATTACCTGCGAGTTTATCTTGTGCATCCCTTAGTGGCCCTATCCTTATCTTTGTTAATTATGTGTTTGTAGAATACTTTATTTCTTTTTATATTCCTTGATAATTTAATTTCGTAGTTCCTCTTTGGCTTCGAATTGTTTTTTTGATTTAATTGCCAAACACTTCATATTCCCTTTTGTCATCATCTCTTTTATTGTCTATGTACTTAGTGTATGACTTTTGCTTTCGTTTCAATTTTGCCCTTATCTCTTTATTCATCCATGGTGTTTTATACAGCTGGAAGTGGTCATAACCCTGCAAGCAACACCAAGAGAAATGAACTATAATGTCAAATTTTATAAAATACAGCCCACCTACACAAGCCCAAGCCCTGCCTCTTTACCATAATCCTCCACCTGGACCCACTTGATGCCCACACCAGTACCTACCATACGTAAAGCCAATCCTCATGTACGCAGCAACCAGGCACTTAATATTTCATCCTAAACCCTGATCTAACCTTACCTAACCTTAAAGCTCCATCCTCACTTAGATCAACTTCCTTGGTGCCCACACTTCAGCCTCCATTTCCACCTCCTCTCCCTCCCTACCCTGCAGGTTCCACCTAAACCCAGTGCCCCATGTAAACCCCTACCTCACTACTGTCCCACATACTCCAATCTCAAACAACAACCATACCTCATTCACCCTGAGCCCAGGCCCAGCCTACAAACTTAATGTGAACTTACCCTCTCCCTACATCTAATACCACAGCTTATCAGCCCTACACAAGGCCTGTTGTCCCACACTCATCTTAACTCTCAGCCACATCCTTTACCTTCCACCCAGACCAGTTTCCCCCACGCCTGACACTGCCACACACACAGCCCAGTCTTGCCTCATCCTGCGAGCAATGCTTCAGAAGATGCATTACGATCACTTAAAGGAAACAATATACCTTTAAAAGTTGAGTTTGAAGCACTCTGAATCCATTAACTATTAACAAGCCTAGATTAACAGAATAAAGAATACACAAGAATAATTGAGAAATCTAGCTTAGATTTCTCTAAGAGGTTCAGACAGGCACAGGTGGACAGGCACACCTAGTTTACAACTGTTGGCTAAAGCTCTCAACTAAAATATAACTTTCATTTCGGGCCATCTTATTTCTTGTATTGTATTAACTAGAGTGATTTATTCTAATTTCATGTCAATAGTACTATCAGGGTTTGCCAGTGCATTCACGTGCCCTTGACATCAAAGCAGCATTTCACCGAGTGTGGCACCAAGGAGCCCTAGTAAAATTGAAGTCAATGGGAATCAGGGGGAAAACTCTCCAGTGGCTGGAGTCATACCTAGCACAAAGGATGATGGTAGTGGTTGTTGGAGGCCAATCATCTCAGCCCCAGGAACATTGCTGCAGGAGTTCCTCAAGGCAGTGTCCTAGGCCCAACCATATTCAGCTGCTTCATCAATGACCTTCCCTCCATCATAAGGTCAGAAATGGGGATGTTCACTGATGATTGCACAGTGTTCGGTTCCATTCGCAACCCCTCAAATAATGAAGCAGTCTGAGCCCGCATGCAGCAAAACCTGGACAACATCCTGGCTTGGGCTCATGAGTGGCAAGTAACATTCGTGCCAGGCAATGACCATCTCCAACAAGAGAGAGTCTAACCACCTCCCCTTGACATTCAATGGCATTACCATCGCGAATCCCCAATCAACATCCTGGGGGTCACCATTGACCAGAAAGTTAACTGGACCAGCCATATAAATACTGTGGCTACAACAGCAGGTCAGAGGCTGGGTATTCTGCGGCGAGTGACTCACCACCTGACTCCCCAAAGCCTTTCCACCATCTACAAGGCACAAGTCAGGAGTGTGATGGAATACTCTCCACTTGCTTGGATGAGTGCAGCTCCAACAACACTCAAGAAGCTCGACACCATCCAGGACAAAGCAGCCCGCTTGATTGGCACCCCATCCACCACCCTAAGCATTCACTCCCTTCACCACCGGCGCACAGTGGCTGCAGTGTGTACCATCCACAGGATTCACTGCAGCAACTCACCAAGGCTTCTTCGACAGCACCTCCCAAACCCATGACCTCTACCACCACCACCTAGAAGGACAAGAGCAGCAGGCACATGGGAACACCACCACCTGCACGTTCTCCTCCAAGTCAAACACCATCCTGACTTGGAAATATATCGCTGTTCCTTTATCGTCGCTGAGTCAAAATCCTGGAACTCCCTTCCTAACAGCACTGTGGGAGAACCTTCACCACATGGACTGCAGCGGTTCAAGAAGGCTGCTCACCACCATCTTCTCAAGGGCAATTAGGGATGGGCAATAAATGCTGGCCTCGTCAGCGACACCCATATCCAGTGAACGAATAAAAAAAAAATTCAAGGGCCAATCACAGAGATTAATGATGTGCCAGATCTTGCTGCAGCTGGGCATCTAACAGCATCTGCCATTAGCTAGATTTGCCCATGTATAGCGAGGGAAACACGACAACTGGGACCTGAGTGAACAGGGCAACAAACAGGATATCTCCTTAACCAATCAGATTGAAGGACTGAGAAGGCAGTGCAAATTAGAATGGTTGAATTGAATGTCAAATCAGGTACAGAAAAAGAAATAGAGAGGCCAAGAAAGATTGGATTAAGTGAGAGAAAAGGAGACAAAGCAAAAGTTAAAAAAAATCTTAATTTAAAATTTTACATTTGTAAAATCTTGAACAATTAAGACCTGAAGGAATGAGACTCCACACTTGTAATAGTTAATTTTCATTTGGCAGTAATTAACGTTTATCAAGCTGTTGAAAGCTTGGTTAAAGAGTTAGGTTTTAAGGAGCATCTTAAAGAAGCAGAGAGGGGTAGAGAGGTGAAGAGGTTTAGGGAGGGAATTCCAGAGCTTAGGGCCTACACGGCCACCAGTGAAGTGATTAAAATTGGGGATGCGCAAGAGGCAAGATTCAAACTAGTAACAGAACTTGAAATGACAAGACTTAACTTTCTGTAGCGCGTTTAGTTCATATTTACCACACAAATACAGCAACTTCACGCCATTCAATGCAATTCAATGAGGCAGAGAGCGAGATGCCGTTTTCGCAAAGCTAACGGCGGAGTGACGCAACTTGGACAGCAACTTTTGGATATGTTTTGTTTAACCGCGAACTTGCCCTTCACCTGAAGTTGCTGCACCATTTGCGCATAAATAACGATGAACTCTAATAGCCTCACCAATATTTTGACAGCAAAATCTGGACCGATATATTTTACTATCTAAATTATCAAAAAAAATGTTGGAGCTTGAGCAGAGAAATTCCATGGCCAGTAAAATTAGATGTGTGTTTGATGGACAAAATCTGTACCTCTCCTGTTTCAAAACTTCAAAGTTTCCTGGGAATTTCCTTTTTAAAAACAAAAATCCACATTTGCCAATCAGTTCAATCACATTTCCCTCTCAAATATAAAAAAAAAAGGGCATTCACGATTAATTCTAAAATGCTGGACAGATATAGGTGAAAAATAAGTTACTTAACAGATAAATTACTAGAAGCAAAGGCTAAAATTTCTCTCTCTCAAAAGGCACCCTCCTAACCATTACAATAAGTCTCTATAGCCTGCACATTTAACAAGTCAGGGTTCAGTCCAGTACAACTTTTAAATCAAAATCATCTCTTTACAGGAGGCATAAAACAGTTGTTTTCAAACATTTCTGGCTTCGGACTGTCTGCAAATATTGACATTCCCAGGGACCCCTGTCCTAACTTTCAAAAAACTATTGCCAGTCACCCAAAGGACAACAGCATCAACATTGCAGGAAACAATGTACAGAAGCAGAGAAAATATGCTAGTAAGTTACCAATACAGAAAAAATTCTACTATGGAGAATTACTCAGACAATGCTTGTGATGCTCGGAATGTCCAAGCCCAGAATAGAAATCTGATGACTAATGGACTACCTAGAGTCTGCACACCACAGCTTGAAAACCTAGGGTGTAGAAAGTGTACACTTGCCTTAAAATGTGTCTCAGTGGTGTAGCACTAAGCTATGCTGACTAAGTAATCTTGGGTTCAACTCCTAATCTGTGTGGAGTTAGCTGGTCTCAGGTGGGGAGACAATTGAGTTGCTACAATTAGCCTGTGTCCTGAGGTTTTCGTGGGGTGTGGGGGGTAAAGAGAAAAATCAGCCAATGTTCCCACTCCTGATTGCTATCCAGTAACCCCTACTAGAAAGTGCACGTGTATGGATGTCAGGATCGGACTTAGCTGTGTTGCCCTCCACAGTCTACAGATTCTCACTATCTAGACTCACATGAACAATTTGTATTTATAAATTGTCTTTAACGTAGAAAAATGTCCCAAGATGCTGCACAGAAGCATAACCAAAGAATACCACTTGGATAAGGTACTGGAGGGCTGGTGGTGCCCATGGAAACGCATCTGCATGAGTCGATGCCCTTAGGAGAGGAGAGGAAAACACACTTGTGTAAAATCTGTTATAACAACTTGCATTTATATAGCATCTTTAACGTAGTAAAATGTCCCAAGGCACTTCACAGGAGTGTTATCAAACAAAATTTGACATCAAGCCACATAAGGAGATATTAGGACAGGTGACCAAAAACTTGGTTAAAGAGTTAGGTTTTAAGGAGCGTCTTAAAGAAGGAGAGGTAGAGAGGTGGAGAGGTTTAGGGAGGGAATTCCTGAGTTTAGGGCCTACACAGCTGCCATCGGTGAAGCAATTAAAATTGGGGATGCGCAAGAGGCAAGATTCAAACTAGCAATAGAGCTTCTACATTTTTTTAAAAAGTGAATCATCTCTGCTCATTATTTACAGCAATCTTCAGGGCAAAAGGTGTAATTCTTTTGGGTGATTTTTTGTGTTGATCCAGGGGAGAGAGAATGGGACACATTGTTGATCCCCAGTCTCAGCATTAAGCACTGCTAGGTCAGGTACAGCATAAATTAGACGAGAACAATGCTCTCTCTACTTTGTTCTAGCATTGCATCTTAATCTCAAGTAGCACCCTACTATGGGGGTGTCCAGTCCCTCCCTAATTTGATCCAGACCCTCATAGGCCTGCAAATTTTTCCTTTACAAATATATATCAAATTCCCTTATGAAAGTTAATATTCGGTCTGCTTCCACCACCCTTTCAAATGTAAGGAATCTTACAACACCAGGTTATAGTCCAACAATTTTATTTTAAAATCACAAGCTTTCGGAGATTATCCCCTTCGTCAGGTGAATGAGTGAAAGGTTCTCAAATCACATATCTTATTCACTCATTCACCTGACGAAGGGGATAATCTCCGAAAGCTTGTGATTTTAAAATAAAATTGTTGGACTATAACCTGGTGTTGTAAGATTCCTTACATTTGTCCACCCTAGTCCATCACCGGCATCTCCACATCACCACCCTTTCAGGCAGAGCATTCCAGATCATAATTTTCCCCGTTAAAAAAAAATTTGCCTCATCTCCCCCCTGCTTTTTTGGCAATTATCTTAAATCTGGTTACTAACCCTCCTGCCAGTGGAAACAGTTTCTCCGTTTACTCTATCAAAACTCTCATCATTTTGAACACCACTATTAAACGTTCCCATAACCTTCTCTGCTCCGAGAACAATTTCAGCTTCTCTAGTCTTTCTACATAGCTGAAGTCCCTCATCCCTAGTATTTTTAAAAAGTTCTCGGGATGTGGGCGCTGACAAGAGCAACCCATCCCTCATTGCACTGAGCTTGATGCAACTGAGTAGCTAGCTAGGCCACTTCAGACGGCAGTTAAGAGTCAACCACATTGGTGAGGGACTGGAGTCACATATAGGACAGACCAAGTTCGGACGGCAAGTTTCCTTCCCTGAAGGACACTAGTGAACCAGCTGGATTTTTACAATCCGACAGTTTCATGGTCAATTTTACCTATAGAATCTTACAGCACAGAAGGAGGCCATTCGCCTAGTCATGCCTGTGGTGACTCTTTGAAAGGGCTGTCCAATTTAGTCCAAAACCCCATATAATTTCAAATATCCCAATGAGGTCTCCCCTTAACCTTCTCTTCTCCAAGGAGAACAATCCCAGCCTTGCCAATCTCTCCACATAACTGAAATCCTTCACCCCTGGTAGCATCCTGGTAAACCTCCTCTGCACCCTCTCTAAGACCTGGACAATCTTCCTAAAGTGTGGTTCCCAGAATTGGACATAACACTCCAGCTGAGGCTAACCAGTGATTTATAAAGCTTTAGCAAAATTTCCGTCCTTTTGTACTCCATGCCTTTACTAATAAAGCCAAGGATCCGATATGCTTTAGCAGCCTTCTCAACTTGTCCTGCCACCTTCAAAGATTTGCAAAGTAGATTGGAAATTGAACATGGTTAATCATGATTCTGCCCAATTCAAAAGGAAATTTAATCACTTACATGGCTCACTTACTAGTTGTCACACACAAATTTTTCCCCATCTCTCCAAAAGGTTGGACACTCACGCCTTGCACCAATAACCCACACATTGAAAAGCATGACATTTCCATATTCCGCATTAGAAACCCCGGCAGCTTAGTCAGCAGGGAATTGGGAACCATGGGGAGATAGATGAGGTGGTCCTGCAGACACTGGTACAATTTATTTTCTACCTGTGAGGATAAGGATGCAGGCTGTGAGGTGGACAGCCAGAATGCTAACCATTGCACCATGGAGCAGAAGGCAGTCCAAACGTTTTGGAAGGGGGGGGGGGGGGGGGGAAGAGGGGAGACAGCAGAATAGAAAGGTTGTAGTCGTAGGGGATTCAATAATTAGGGGGATAGATAGCGTCCTCTGCAGTTGCAACCAAGAGTCCAGAAGGGTGTGTTGCCTACCTGGTGCAAAGATAAAGGATATCTCTGAGCAACTGGAGAGGAACTTAGAAAGGGAGGGGGAAGATCCAGTTGTCGTGGTCCATGTTGGGACCAATGACATAGGGAAGAAAAGGGAGGAGGGTCTTGCAAAGGGAATATCAGAAGTTAGGAACTAAACGGAAAAAGAAAGGACTTCGGGGTTACCAGCCGAGCTACGTGCTTATTGGCATAAGCAGATCAGGATGGTGAATGCGTGGCTGGAAGACTGGTGTGGGAAGGAGGGGTTCCATTTCATGGGAAACTGGAACCAGTACTGGGACAGCAAGGAGCTGTACCACTGGGATGGGCTCCACCTGAACCCGAATGGGACCAGTGCCCTAGCAGAAAAGATAAATAGGGCTGTCGACAGGACTTCATATAGTAAGATGGGGGAGGGATCTGGTGAAAATAACACAAGTGTGAAGATAAAAGAAATAGGAGATGAGAGTAAAGTTCAGATCAAGGTAAGAAGGGTAACAGTCAGGGAACAAATACAGTTATAGAACATGAGTACAAAATAACTTTAAAAATAAAGTGAGGGGAATAATTATTAAAAACAAATTAAATTGCCTATACAGCAATATATTCCTCTAAAAAACAAACTAGCCAATAATGAAACATCATGGATGAATAAAGAGCTACTGGTAAAATTGAAAGTAAAGAAAAAGGCATACTCTAAGTACATAAACAATAAAGGAGAGGATGATAAAAGGGAATATGAAGTGGTTAGGAAAGATGTCAATAAAACTATTAGGAAAGCAAGGAATTTAAAAAGAAATAGTAAAGAATTCTACCGACGCATAAATAACAAAAGAAAAATCAGGATAGGGATAGGGCCACTAAGGGATGCACAAGGTAAACTCAGAGGTAATGACAGCGAAATGGCAGAAATATTGAAGTTACTTTGCCTCTGTATTTACCGGGGAGACTAACAAGGTGGTTATGACATTAGAAGAGGAGATCAAAAAAGGTATAAAGACATTTAAGGTAGATAGCGGGGAGATAATTGATAAACTAATCAAGCTTAGAGAAGATAAAACCCCTGGATTGCATCCGCACATATTAAAAAAAAGTTAGGGAAGAGATAGCAGAGGCACTATCACATATATATATAAAATTCATTATAAAAGAGAATAGTGCCAGTGGACTGGTGGACAGCTAATGTTATTCCTATATTTAAAAAGGGAGATAGATCAAGTCTAGGGAACTATAGACTATTTGGCTTAACGTCGGTGGTAGGAAAGACAATGGAATTTTTACTCAAAGATGTAATGAAAAAACAATTAGAAAACAAAAATAATAAAGAATAGTCAGCACTGATTTCAGAAGGGAAAGTCATGCTTGACCAACCTTATTGAATCCTTTGAAGAAGTAACAAAAAGAGTAGATAAGGGTAATGCAGTAGATGTAGTATATTTGAATCTTCAAAAGGCCTTTGATAAGGTACCACATTGCAGACTTGTGGATAAGTACAAGGCATGTGGAGTCAGGGGACAGGTAGCAGAATGGATAGCAAGCTGGCTACAGAACAGATAGCAGGGGTTAAAGGTAGCTACTCAGTCTGGCAAAAGGTGGGGAAGTGGTGTTCCACAAGGATCGGTGCTGGGGACCACTATTATTCACAATTTACATCAACAATTTGGACTCGGGAATCAGAAGTACAATTTCAAAATTTGCAGATGACATGAAATTGGGGGGTGTAGTTAATACAAAGGAAGAATGCATTAAAATACAAGACAACATTAATAAACTTGAAGAATGGGTATGTAATTGGCAAATGAATTTCAATATAAATAAATGTGAGGGTATGTATTTTGGTAGGAAGAATAAGGAGGCCACACATTGCTTGGAAAATAAAAGTCTAAATAGGGTAGAGGAGCAGAGGGATCTGGGAGTACAGATACACAAATCACCAAAAGTAGTGACACAAGTTAATAAGGCCATAACAAAGGCAAACCAAGCATAGGGCTTCATTTCTAGAGGGATAGAATTGAAAAGCAGAGAAGTTATGTTAAACTTATATAGAACCTTAATCAGACCACACTTGGAGTGCTATGAACAGTTCTGGTCTCTATAATACAAAAAGGATTTAGAGGCATTGGAAAAGGTGCAAGGATGATAGCAGAACTGAGAGGGTATACTTATCAGGAAAGACTAAACAGGTTGGGGCTCTTTTCTCTATAAAAGAGAAGGCTGAAGGGTGACCTGATCAAGGTCTTTAAGATAATTGAAGGGTTTGATAGGGTAGACATAGAGAAAATGTTTCCACTTGTGGGGAGACTAAAACTAGAGGTCATAAATATAAGATAGTCACTAATAAATCCAATAGGAAATTCAGGAGAAACTTCTTTACCCAAACAATGGTAAGAATGTGGAATGTGCTACACAAGCATAGATGCATTTAAGGGGAAGCTAGGTAAGCACACGGAGGAGAAAGTAATAGAAGGGTATGCTGATAAGGGTAGATGAAGTAAGGAGGGAGCACGCTTGTGTGGCGCATAGACCAGTTGGGCTGAATGGCCTGTTTCTGTGCTGTAGATTCGATGTAGCTTAGTAAGGTTGCTCATTTGTGATGAATTATGAGCTGCTGTGTGCTATGAATGGTTTCGCATGCATTGGATAGAAATTTAGCGATCTCCAGTCAGCAGTTAAAGGAGACGCCCATCCAATCAGTCTGCAACCAGTTCATAGAAAAGTTTATTACACAGCAAGTTTGCCAAGATCTTGGCAAGTATACCGTGCATTGTGTGTAATCTGGTTTATTATATTGTCTAAATGTTCCAACCACCCACAGCCTTAAATTCAAGAAACACATAGTAGTTCACATCAAAGACTCCTGCATTTCAGCTAACATCCCAGGGACTCCTCAGTTTTTTTAGTCCTATGTAGCTTGTGATCAAGTTATAAATTGTACACTCACTTTAAAAATAGATTTGGCTTTCAGCTTTTCTATTATAGGGAAACCTTTGCTGTCAAGGATTTGAGGTTTCATTTTGCTTGGAAAATAGTCAACCTTTCCTCCCTGCCCAAGCTTACAGAAAGAATTGTAGCCAGCATGTGGAATAGTGCAACTGTCCACCAAACACCTACTGAACCCATGTGGCTTAAAATGCTAAGTTACTATAATTTAATCAGTCAGAATCTATACTTAAGAAAACTGTATTAAGCTATTTCTGAACTGTGTATATATATTTTGAAACACAATGCTCTTCCAACTTTATCAGAATCATGGTATGATTGAATGTAGCAATGTGAACATACAGAACACAACTTAGGGAGGGTACTGCAGCCATGGAAATGGATGGCAGCAGGGGTGAGAGGATGAGAAACTTGAAAGATTGGGCTTGTATTCACTGGAACAGGGAAGATTAAGAGTAGATCTTATAAAAGTGACCAAAATCATGGAGAGTTTTCAGAAGATAGAGAGTGAAAGATTATTTCCACTGATCAGTGAATTGGTAACAAAGGAGCATAAATTTAGGATTAGTACGATTAGCGAAGAGGGGGAAGTTAGAACTCTTCATGCAAAAAATTTTGAATATGTAAAAATTGAAGCTAATTCAATCAACATTTAAGAAGGAAGAAAAATATTACAGGTGCAGGGAAAAAGCAGCAAATTGATAGCAACGACAAAGACAATGGGCCAAAATGACCTCCCTCTGTACTTCCTAGGAATACAAAATTCCCACATCATGCTAGATCTGATTTTCATTAAAATCAATAGGTACCACAATACACTTTCTGTATTCCTGTAGACTCAAAACTTCCTTGTGCTCAGGATTTTTGACGTTCAGTTTTTTGGCATTACATGAACTTTTTCATATTTCAACGGCAACATTTTTGCCAAATTTTAAACAAATTAGTTTCACATAATTTATTCTTTTTTGGTGTCACGGAGAAGAAAGGAAAGGAAACATTGCAGACCAAACTAAACACTCCTCTTGTGTGCTGAAAAGAAAGAGAACCAAATCTCAGTATTCAAAGTCCTGAGATTTGGGGAAATTGAGTCATCAATTCTGTTAATTTTCAGGTGATAATCAGCAGAAAATGATTGGGAATGATTTTAAAGTCTGGAGGCTTAAAAAACTGCATCCTGTATAAACTGAAATCTCATGTTGCATGAGTACAGTATACATCAATGTTATTGTACTACAGTATCATGGATTATCATGTTAAACAACATTGAACAGGATAGTTCAGTATATGTGTGCCCTGTAAATAAAAGGAGCATCATTCCTGTATCTAAGGGACTACAGGCAATATTGCCCACCTTCACCCCTACCTCACACCCCAATGGCATGAAAACCCTCATCCACACAATCATCTCCGGGCTCAATTTCTCCAGCATTCTCCTTGCTAGTCTCCCAAACGTCAACTCATCCAGAACTCACAAACTACATCCTATTCCACTCACTTATCACCTGTTCTCACTTGCCTCCCAACACTTCATCCTCATCCTACACCACAATGATTTCCAAATTCTTGTCCATAAAAGCTTTTCCCGCCTCCTACTTCTGCACCCTTCTTCAGCCCCAATTCCCAGGTCGTATGCTCCACTCTCAACTCTGACCTACTGCATATCCCTCCCCCTTGTGCCCCACCTTCAGAGACAGAGCCTTCACCATTCACACCCCAGCACTTGACCTTCTTTCCCAAAGCCCCCCACTTTGATGCGTCTCTCTCCTTGAAACCTACCTTTTCTACTTCACTTTCGGTCACCTTCTCTAAAACCCCTCCCAAATTCCACGTTTGGTGCCTGGTTTCCTCTCTGTAAAGTACCTGGTGATTATTACAAAACAAGACCAATCTTGCAATCTTTATCAGAAGAGAATATATTTAATATTGATTTATATTTGTTGATAAACAGGCTGGTAACAAGTTTAAATGTCTCCTTTACATCGGTTTTTCTGTACTGGGGGAAACATACATCTTGCTTATAGAGCATGGCACTTCAGTGACAGGTATTTTCACCTTTGCTTAATGAATATTGGAAGCAAAGTTCACCCAGGTGAAAGAAATAATTAATATGGATCACTGGAGCTCTGGTCTTCCCAATGTTATAGTCTATTTCATGTCCTATTGTACCAAACCTTTAGAGCCACAAGCTATGATGGCTGGCTCAATATGGTGGCCCTGCCTCCCAGACACACAACGCATGCGTCCTGGAAATAAACCAAAGGCGAGAAACAAGCTTGAGGGTACAACCTGGTGTCTTTGAAGGTCTATCCAAGATTGACAGCATCGTAGAAGCTGCCTGATCTGAGTGTGAGTGCCACGCTTTCTTAGTTGACTAGTTGTTGTTCCCGCCTTACTGATGCTTGGGTTGAGGCAAATGGAGGACTGTTTACATCTCGCCAAGGACACAAGTTGCCTACAGTACTGCAGAGGGCTGCTCTAAAGGGTTCTTCAGTTTTATGGTTTTGAAAGAAATCCTTTGAGATTATGCAAGATACGGTCTAGTGAACCTCAGCTGTGCCAGGCCATTGAATGAGCTGGCACTGTTGGAAACACGTTGAATTTTACATATAAGCTTTTCCTCTTGGATCCATGTTCCAAATTATGGGGATTATTACGTTTTTGAAATGTTCATTATTTTGAAATAGGGTTAAAATATTGGTGAGAAAATTGAGTATTCTTTACTGTAATTTGGTAATATTTACTATGTTGCTTTTGTTTAATTTTACTTCAACAATCCTGATTTATAGTTTGCAGCTATACACATACATACATATTATCTGGCTGCAAGCTAGATTACTTTTATATCAGTGAACGTATTAACTCCTTCACTCCTCCTACCTACCTCCTCTCCTGAAGCAGTCTTCCAATGCCTTGCCTGCTTCATTGATCATTCTTGGAATACAAGCTAGACAAAGTGTGTTTGACCATGGGAAACAGTACACCCAACTCTATAAGCCTATTCTTCAACATCTACACATGCACACTTTACAATAGGGGGTCAATGGATATCAATCACTAGTAGGACCTCTGCCTGATTTTTCTCCTGGGAACTTGATGGGAAAACTTATGAAAACTGCAAACTGTACAAAATGTTACTTCCATATTTTAAGAGAATCAACATTTAGCCCCTTGAACCATTATTTTATCTATAAAGAAAAAACAAGTTTTGAACTGAGTGTTTGCCACCTCATGAAAACAGCTATTGATCACTGTGGAAAGATTGTTAAGCTTTTTGTGACATCTATTAGCTCAAATATATATTAAGGAAATAAAATGGGGTCTTCAACTGCTTGCAAAAGAGCCTTTTTTCATAATAAAAGAATTACCCTTTGTTCATCATCTGCACGGTAGTATATCAAGTACAGTCAGAGGTCCATGTACACTATATACAACAACTTGCATTCATATAGCACCTTGAACAGAAAAACATCCCAAAGCATTGAATGGAGACACAATTTTTAAAAATAAATGCCAAGCCCAAGGAGATATTAGAAAGGATGACCAAAAGCTTAGTCAAAAAGGTTTGGACGGTGGCAGGGTTGGAAGAGGTTACTAAGATATGGAACGGCGAGGGTTATGGAGGAATTTAAACACGAGGGTGAGGATTTTAAATGTGAGGCATTGGGGGAGTGAGAGCCAATGTAGTCAGTGAAATTGAGGGTGACAGACAAAAGGAAGTGGTGCAGGATAGGATAGGAGCAGAGTTTTGGAGAAGCTGACGTGGAGAAAGGGAGGCAAACTGGGAGAGCAGTGGAATAGTCATTGGAAGTGACAAAGAAATAGATGACGGGTTCAGTAGTAGCTGGGCTGAGGTAGGAATGGAGGCACGCAATGTTACAGAGATGGAACTAGGTAGTCTTTGTGATGGAAAGGACACGGAGGTAGAAGCTCAGCTTGGGGACGAATAGGGCGCAGAGATTGCAAACAGTCTGGTTCGGCTGAAGACAGTGGCAAGAGTAAGGAGTAAGGCAGAACACAATGACATTGGTCTTCACAGTGTTTAGCTGGAAGAAATTGCAGCTCATCAAAGACTGGAATACAGATAAGCAGTATGACAGCACAGAAGTAGTGGAAGGGTTGAGAGAGGTGTGGTGAGATAGAGCTGGGTGTCATCGGCGTACATATGGAAGCTGAGCCCATGTCTGCAGATCTGCAGATGATGTCGCCAAGCGACAGCATATAGATGAGGAAGAGTGGGGGGAACCTCAGATACTTGAGGCAGAGGTCCAGTGGCAGGAGGAGAATCATTGCTGGAGATATTCTGGTTATAATTGGATAACTAAGACTGCATAAAAGGTATACAATTGCTTTACAAAAAAACAATATGCTTGGGGCATTTTGAACTTGATGTTCAACAGAAAGGGAATACTCTGGTTAAAGAAAAATGAACATCATTTCAGCGATAAGGCAAAGACAAAGGCTGCGAGCAATCACTGCCGCCTCTAATACCTAAACTGGTAATATGACACCCTGATTACGTGCACATCCCTTGTTAAAAAACCTTGGACAACTACTCAGAAAAAATACAATTTGCTAGCCTATGTTAAAAAAGAAAGTAGGAAATCTACTTTGAAGTATTCCTTCCTTCAAGCTGAAATCTGTCCAATTTTCTCATTGCCCTTCAGCTCTATGGAGGGGGTTTGGTGAACAATGAATATTGCTAAGAGCAAAGTTGCACTGTGTGACAGATTCAGCACTCTTGGGAGCTCCTGAAAAAACAATGTATTGTCAGACTCAGTGACGGCAGTAAGGCAATCACAGTCGTGGTCTCAGAATAGCACAGGCACAACTAAAACGCAATACCGATGTAACTAACTTTGATATATAACTTTGAATATAAGCTTCGATCCAGAGGCTACAACTCCCACTGTTGTCTGGTAACCTTGAATGGCTTCAATAGCAGACCTGCATCAGTAGAACAGGACCAAAAGTAGATGTTTGTGTTAGTCTCAGCAACTTTAACGAAATATATGAGATACACAGCAGAGGACAGATCACCACGTCCCTGGGGAGACAGTAGTTTTTTTTTTGGGGGGGGGGGGGGGGGGGGGAAGGGGGTAGGATTCTTCATTTGCTTAAATAGACAGTTTAACATCTTAAATGTGTTTCAAGTTGATCCTGGACAAGTAGCTGTGTCAGTATCTTAAAAGATGAAAAATATTTATGCTTGGTATCCAGTTCTACCAGACTGGGGTACATAGTGTCAATAGTAGGGGAAAATCTTTGAAATTACATTAAGGGATCTAGTTGGCAAACTTTTGGAAAAGCACAACTTGAAGGATAATCAGCAGGGATTTAAGAAGGGAAGGTCAACTAACTTGGAGTTCTTCCAAAGTTATTACTAACATGATGGAGAATGGAAAAGCACCTGATTTAATACACTTGGATTTTTAGAAAGTTTTTGACAAGGCTGCATATTGAGAATTAATGGCTACAGTAGAGAGTCATGGAATAGGGATAAAATATTTCCCTAAATTAACTATTAGCTTAACGGTAATATGGGAGAGCATAAATAGCAACCTTTCGAACTGGAAAGAGGCGATGCAGCAATCAATCTTGGTAGTTTTGCAAATATATATATACATACCTAAATCTAGGGCTACAATATTACAAGCAAAGTCTCTAAGCTGGCAAATACCGAGAGAGGAAACAGCGCAAAAAAGATGCGGATTGTTTAAGTAACTGACCCAGTAGGTGGCAGGTGTCGTTCAAATGTAGATAACAAACAAGTGGTACAAGAGTAAGAAACTAAAAGGTGTGAGTTAAATAGATCAAAAAGATCTAGGGGTTATAGATATATATGTGAAACTTATCAGTGCTTAGCTGCAATAAAATGTTGAATAAGGTACTGGGTTACATTTCTGGAAGTACAAAGGGGTTGTATTATTGCAATCAGAGCCCATTCTAAGTATTGCATGTAATTCTGGCAACAGAGTCGTAGGAGGCCCTTAAGAGGGCACAGAGGCAAGCAACCATGATAATTCTAGATATCAGGAATCTAAGTTATGAGGAAAGGTTAGCAGGGTTCTTTAATGTCAGGAAAAGGATTCTTTGGGGTGACTTAATTGAAGATTTCAAGATTATGAAGGGGATTGACAAAGATAATTCAGGCAGATACCAGGTTAGTATCAAGTTATAAGGCAAGTCAGTTATTTTTTTAAAGCACAACAATAGACATGTAGAACATGACCAAGGAAGGCCATTAAAGTAATCATATAAGTAGACTGAAGAGGCAACTGCTTCTAGAGCGAAGGATTAAGGGACATGGTAAGAAGGCGGGTTATGAGATCAATCTAAAAAGGAAAAAGTTTGTTATGAACTCCTAGCAAAGTTCAAGGCATCAGCCTTAGCTTAGTGGTAGCATCCTCACCTCTGATTCAGAAGGTTGTAGGTTCAAGCCTCTCTTTAGGAGGCTTCACATAATTTAGGCTGACATTTCAGTGCAGTACTGAGGGAGTGCTGCACTGTTGGAGGTGCCATCTTTCAGTTGAGACATTAAACAGAAGCCCTACCTGCCCTTTCAGGTGGGCATAAAAGATTCCATGGCACTATTTGAAGAGCTGGGGAATTCTCCTGGTGTCCTGTCCTGCCATCATGTGTTCCTCAACCAATACCCACCAAAAAGAGATGAAATGGTAATTTATCTCTGTTGTTTGTAGGACCGTGCTGTGTGCAAATTGGCTGCCACATTTGCCTACATTACAACAGTAATCATATTTCAAAAGTACTTAATTGGCTGTGAGGTGCTTTGGGACGTCCCAACGACAAACGTTTCGATATAAATGCCCTTTTTTTCCTTACACTCATAATCCTATCGGTCTGCGCTGAATTTGAAGGATCCCAAAAATGAAGGGATATTACTCCAACCTGCTATGTAATCTAGCCACTTCTGGTGGTATTGATAGAGGAATACTAAAAAATCTCTACTGTGCATTCAATACTCCCTTTCAACAAGTGAAAACCAACTTCCCAGCCTGCAGAGGCAGGCTGTGCCAGAAAAAATGTCAACAGCGATTCCCACGAAAAGCAACCTGGCATAGACCAGTTGGGCCGAATACCCTATTTCTGTGCTGTAGTTTCGATGTACAGCATTGCTACCAATGACAAAAGTGTTGTAATGTAATGAAGCTACAAGTGCTCAACATTATACAACATACCGCGTAGCATGGTGCTTTTACACAGTAATGCGACTAGTTTATACATTTATATAGGTTCTATTACACAGTGCTTGCATTATAGTTGATTAATATCATAAATGCTTCAAAATAAATCTATTTTCCGATCCCCATTCATGCCTCTAACAGGAGCAGATAACTAGTCAAATTCACTTGTATTTTGTTCGTCCAGATTACACGTTGCACCATTTAGGTTTAAATATGGTAAAGTCACTTGTGGCACTAGATCACTGAAACAAAATTTCCCAAGAGCTGTACTGAAAAAAAACCAAATGCACCATACTTTCTCCAAGAAAAATAGAACATCCATTTTAAGAGCTTATAAATTAATCTCAAACTAGGTAGTCCTGCCTCTATACTATTTCCAAAAGTGACTGATGGATACTAAAGCTCACTGCTGTCCCATCTATGGACCAGATCACAGTCCAGATGGCAGGCCTCAGTTCCCCCTGGAGCTGGGTGCTTCAATGTCCAAACTACAGCCTGTGCATCTCAACAAAATGAGCGTTCCATTGACACTGACTTAAAAACAAAAGAGATCCATGTTGATGCTAAAAACATTTTCAAGGATATGACCATTTTAGCTAATTGACCAGTGCGGTGCTTCCCATTGTTAAGAAGCTACAATAACGTGAAAATAAACAGGCTGATAGCAGCACGTTAACACTTCCAACCAGCCATTGCTTAATTTCTAATGTCTTTAATGTTAAGTCTAGAAATGTAACCTGGAAGTTAACCCCTTGTAAGCTGAATCTAAGCTTATAACAATATGACAAAACAAAATCTTACAGGACATTTATATAAAAGTGAGTAGACAAAGACGACAAAAAGTTTGAACTCTCCTGTGGATAAACAGCACTGTACAGACTAGAAAGACCCAGGTTTGATGCCCAGTCTGTAAAGACATAGCTGACCTGCAGCCAGGGAGCAGCACTACAACTGCTTTCAGCTCCCCCTACCCCAGGCTAAGCATCTAGACAAAAATAAACCAGCCAGGGGCTCTACTCCTGGTTGCTACCCAGTGACCCATGTTGGATATGTGCATGCGATAGCATCAGGTGAGAACAGGGCAAGACTCGACTGTGATGCAGTCCATAGGTGAATAGCTTGCCTCCTAGTCTGTGGCTCACACATAGAGGGTCATTTTGAAGATATACCAGAAGGCTGCCAACACCGTGGAACCATATCGTATTGAAAGTTAGCACCTTCAAGATGTAACAAAATGCCAGCCATAGCCAGATAGTAAAGGCACCAAGTCACTTGTATTTTGTTGGTAGATGCAATTACATTCCCTTTAAAATGACCATATGATTAACATTTTTGAAAGTATGAGAGAAATTCTGGAAAATTAAGTCACTATTTCGTTGTGAAAACTGATTAGATAACCCTTTTCCCATAATACAGTATTTTAAGTAACTATACATACAATGTGTTGACCCATCATCCCCAGGACCATTTCTATAATGATTGCTTTGGAAATGCACCTGCCTATCAAAAGTGCTCGGGCTCTAATCCCCACTATAAAAAGGACCTTGTTTTCATTTTGATTTGAAACTAGTAAAAATGTATGGAGGAGGACTGGTACATTCTACAGTACTTTGCAACAGAGAATACACGACGTTTGGAAAACATTCAAGCCATTTCTTATTCAAGCTTTCAAATGTCTTGTTCTGAAATGGCCCTAAAGGTCCCAATTCACTTTGTATCACTCTGGAGCACGGTGCTGATTGAGCACGAAAGGCAACAACAAACTATGCTAATCCAAATGAACCCACAGCTTTAAAAGGAAGTAAACAGCAAGGAAAATGACAACATGCTGTCTTGGTGCATTAATTGCTAGTTCTACTGAACTCTCCAATGTGCAGTAAGTAGTTCATCACTGTCTGAACTCTTAACATCGCACATCCCAATTTCTGCTAACTCCAATCAGCAAAAGGTCAGCCAAACCGTAGAACTCAAATGGGTGGTAAAAAATTAAATGAGAGTAGATATCAAAGTGAGCCTTGCAGTAACAAGATAACAAGGCCAGTCTGGTTCATCGTCCTTCAGTTCTCAGCACTATACTGAAACATAAATCTACTTCCATTAAAAAAAAACTTATAACAAATCCAACTATTCATTTAAGAATATTCTTTTGTAAATATGGCACCAGCACTATAACAACTTTAAAATCTCTTCTAGCAATTAATGCAGAGTGTGTCATTTTATTACAGGTACATGATGTGCCTGATCATATGATTGCCAGGATAAATTCAGCCATTCTAGACAACCTACTTCAGCCACTGGAATTAGTGTTATGCAAATTAGATATAGGTGGGCCAATGGGCATTCTTTCTTTACAACAAGGTCGCAAATTAATTTTTTGAAAAAAATGGAAGTAATAACAATTTTCAGACCTACCTTGGTCCAGAGAGTGATGTTTAGACACAAATTCAAACACCCACACGTTTGAGTGAATTTGGCTTTCAACCTACATTTTATGGCAAGTTCTGCTGCTCACCACATTGCTCAGGAGAAATACCTAGAATCTGCACTGCACCTAGCAAGGGCTCAAATCCGTGCTCGTCAGTTATCTATCAACAACCTGGTGAGCATCCACCCCTGTTCACACTTGGGGATCCCCAAGGCATGGCTCCGCTGAACTGCACACAACCTCTCTGGACTTAAGTGAGATGTGTCCATGCTAGGAGTGTACATTCCATACTGGGCAAACAGAAACTCTACAGGTGAGTGCAGATTTCTTAGTAGCTTCAATCACAGTCAAATACGGTGATGGGTTTCTGCACGCGTGAGACATCATAGCTTTTTTTTGGTCAGTTGAAGAATTCTTGGGGTCAAGTTCAATGAAAAATTAAACGTGTTCTTCCTAAATAATTAAAAAATAAAGTTTTGATGCTAAATTTTATTTCATGGTGTGTGTGTTATTGGGTAATAGTGCATCCTATGGTACATTCTATTGAAATGTACTTGTGATTGAAATAAATAGACAACAAAGCTGCTTCCTGTAATCTGCTTCCTTCCTGCATGGTGCCAGTTTAAAATCATTTAATTGCTTCATACCATATGGACATTGTTTGATTATTTCCAATCTACCCAGGTGTAAAAAGCGACAGATTTTTTATTAGGGAAGGGTATCAAGGGAAATGGCTCAACGGTGGATAAATGGATTTGAGGTATACATGAGCCATGATCTAACTGAATGGCAGAACAGACTTGAGGGGATGAATGGCTAACCCTGTTCCTAATGTGGAAATTTGGCACATCCTCAATATGCAAATGATTGGTATATTCGTACTACTTGGGGTCAGTCCCAATGCCAGTGAAGCCTGGCACTACTATTTTCTGCTTCTCCGGAAGCATTAGACTTGATTCAAGCTTAAAGCTCATCAGAAAGCACATCACTAAACTCACTGAAGAGATGAAGAATCAAGTGAGAAAGCTAAAGTACTCATCCTGTGAATGAAGCAAAATTCCATATACCATGATGCTCAGTCCTTTAAAAGACCATGTTTGCTCCCCCTTCCTCCCCCATGCTGTTAGTCATGCTTTCAATACCAGAAAATTAGCCAAAACTGGCAATTTTTTTTTGGAGGGGAATGAGAGAAACCTTTAAGGGACTGGAAAAAAAAGATAGTTCTATCCAGGAAAATAAGTCATCGAAAGCAGCTAATAACCCTACAATTTCACAGTTGGGTGAACTGCCATGCTCTTTGGATAAAATGATTTTATTATTAACAGTAAATGTTAAAGAAAGGACTCTCTCCATAAAACATCACAAACATTTAAAATATAAATAGTAAAAATACAAGTCTTGTCCTCAGCAATTTCTACATCCAACTGCCAAGCATACCTCAAAATTGCCTGTGACTCGCTTTCTGTGCATCTATCAGTTCTTTGCTTTCACTTAGAAATTAAAAATCTTCCCTTCGTACATTTATCTCTGGTGCTGAAAGTGTATTGGCAGCAAACAGCTACAGTTCACTCAAACATGTGCATCAACAGTCAGAAAGACTGGAAGCTTGATTTCTCAGTATTACTATGCTAAATTCCACTCCAAATTTCTGCTACCACTGCAAGCCAAAGGATTTCACTGCACATAGCAGAGGACAAACAGCACAAGTATATCTCACTGCTTTGTGGCATTCCCTGAGTAGAACACCATGAAACATAAATGCATTGACAAAAATAGTCAGCCACACTAATTCTCTTGGCTGTTCTTACTGATTCTGCCTATCTTTTCCCCTCCCTGCTCTTTCCTATTCTCCCACAATTTCACTGTTATAAACGTCGCTATGAGGTAATTCAAACATTTCTCCATGACTCGATGTCAGAAACAGGACATCCTGCACTTTTATTCTGTGCAAAACACTGATCAGGTCGCCTCAATGTATCTGATGATCTTATGTTGCTGACTAGCCCAGCGAGCATATGGTCCTCTTGGTAGACACTTCCATTCTGATGGCTGCAGTTTGGTAAAGATCTGGTTAACCAATGGCCAATGTCTCAGTGAGGACAGGGGTGCTGTCGAATGGTGTGTTCAAAATAACATACTGATTGTCTATGTTGTTTCTGGCTGATTGGAAGTAAGTGGCATTGGCATTACTTGCAAGGCTAGAGTGGTAACTATTAGTTCTCTTATGAGACAAGATCAGTGCCATATTCCTAGGATGCTCCAATATAATTTTTTTAAAGTCAGCATGCACACAGCCTCTTTTGTGGGGCTGATTTCAAGACTACACTACTTCTATGGGCCAAAACAATACAAAAGAGCAGGCTTTTTCCATGCACCGAGGGCTAAATCAATATAAATGCGAATGACACTTCAATTAGAAATTTTAGAATATACAAAATATTTTACAATAAATGATTTAAACCAAACTGAACCAAATAAAAAGTGAAAGTACTAATTACATACTTCGGATGGAAAATGATAAATTTTGAATGCATCAGCCCATAACAGTGTGCAAAGATACCCCAACCTCGAATGCAACATTCTGCTCAGGGATTCCTCCCTAAATCATATAAATATGTCTTTCTGTAGCTCTTTAATATAGCACTCAAGAGTTTTGAGGCCTCAAATCCTTGCATATTGGCAGCATTACACTATAAAATTCATCTTCCATGTGCAGCCCTTTTCTTAAGCCTCACAGCCCAGAATTTCTGAAAATGACAAAACTGGAGTGTTACTGAACAGCACAATTCAGAACAGAGCTCTAAAAGCAGAGTGTATTGACCCTGAACCTGGCAGATAGTGAAGTTTTAATAAGTGCACACACCTAAAACAAATGGCAAATAGGTAGTTCCCTCTCTCACTGGCACAAATGTGTATCAAAATTCAGTACACAAGAATGATTATACAAGTGCAATTAAATGGCAAGTAAACTGCCGTCTTATACTAAGGTACAGACAGGGCAGAGATTTATTTGACATCACATTACTCCTCTCATTGCCTGTTTGTATGTCATCACACACCCCACAAAAGGAAGTACAGTACTTTTGACTTTAAGATGAATGTTTACATAATACTAGATGTACAAAGCATCCAGTGCACATATTCAGCTCCATCGGCATTCAACATTCGTCTGGTCACCAGGTGCGACAAACCTATAGTATGAAAGTTAGTGTTTAGAAACTTGCTGCACAAAATGGTTGCTGACTGCCTCACTGCAATAAATAAAAAGCAACATACTGCAAATTATTTGAATCAAACAAACAGAAAATTTGTTGATGAGCACTTGAAATGCCATAGCATACAAGGCTACGGACCAAATGCTGGAATATGGGATTAGAGTAGACAGGGCTGATGGCCGGCGCGGACACGATGGGCCGAAGGGCCTCTATCCGTGCTGTATAACTCTATGACTCTATCTATGACTCTATAAAATTCTGCAAAAAAAAGCAGGTCAATCAGGCATATGAGAAAAGAATAAACAAGTTAACGTTTTGGGTGCAGACCTTCCATCAGAACTTAAGAAATATAAAATGAACATGAATTTAAATAGAACCAGAACGAAGGGCAGGGGGAGCAAAAATTAAGAGGAAGTATCGGTGGAATGACCTGCAACCCGCTTAAAAGAAAAACAGGAGACAGTTGGATTGCTGAAATGATCTTTGCATCAGATGAAGAAGAAACATTAAAAGTAATAAGAGAAACAAACCTAAATAGTCAAAGCAATGGGAGCAAAGTCAGATTTCAAACTGAAGCGGCCGGATTGCCCGAAAAGAAAAGCAGGTGAACACCAAGGAAACAGACACCACCACCCTCCACATCCAGTAGCATGTTCTGACGAAGGGCCTCTTGTGCAATCACCTCCGCACACTCCACACTCATCAGGTTTACTGTGATCACTTTTTTCAGGGTTACGGTGTATTTCAAAGTTGGTGGAGCCTCATCTGCTAAACCAGCGTACAGCAGGACGCTGAAAATATGCAGTTGAACTACAGAAATAAAGTTACAACAATCTTCGCCACACACTATAAGTAATAACTTGCCAGCCGCCCATAGTTTTTTCTTTCTTTCCCATACTGCCCCTCACTACACACCTTCAGATCTGGTGGTAGGCAAACTATAAGCTTCTCCGCTGAACTTCACCCACAGCCACAAGACGGTCACAATCTTCTAGTTGGGAGCCAAGCACCAAACAGCTCAGTTACTGGAATGCCCTACAAGATACAGCTTCTAAGGCAACTATTCATTTATGCTCAGCGTTCTAACAATCACCTCTGCGCAGTCAGAGCAATTCCTAATAGCTTATTTATAATTTGAATGCATCCCGAACCAAACCACGAAGATTGTTCATTATTGGCCAAAGGCTAATCTAAAATACAAGTACACGATCCTTAAGCTGATTGGTATCAAGCAGAAAAGAGCAGAGCCGTGAAGGCTGGGTGAATGCATAGTGTTCCTGGTGAATATTTAATTACATCTGTAAACAGCTACACAGATCCCCTCCAGTTTTACTACCTGATAACAGAAAGAACAATATGTCTAGGCTGAATTAACCATCTGTACTCTTTTTTAAAAAAAAACATTTTGTAACAGGTAAAGAGAAAAACAAAATTTAATCAAAAACGTAGTGCTAATAACAAGGTATGCAAGTTAGCCAGGCTGTGTTTATATTAAGGAACCTCCTCTTAGGCATTCAGCTTGAACCCAGTGATTTGTGACTATTTTCTGACCATCAGGCATTCTCCAAAGCTCAAGAAGATCCATAAATGGGCAATGATCAGGTAACCACATTGCTCGCTTACACAGGTAGGGCTCTCAGTACCCAGTCTGCCCACAGGCAGAAAAGTAATTGGCAGCTGTAACTGCTGGAGGCAGTGTTTAAATTGTTCCTGCTGCACCACTGACTTGATATAAGCAGTGGTGAAAAACATCCCATAAGGTGATCTTTGTGGCCCCAGAGGGAGCAACATTGCCTCGTTTACCTTATAGCTAAAATTGGGGCTGGAAGGCAAGTGTAAAAGAGCTGACGTAATCTCCAAAATTGAAATTCAACTCCTTGGGTTAACGACGCAGAAATAGAAAAAAATCTCACGGCCAGAAAGGACCACAGGTCCACTGAGTCCACTTTTTGGCTATCCTGGCAATCGTATCAAATGACATGTTGCTCTTCAGGATATTTGACCAATTTAACCTTTGAGCTCTAAACTACCTCCTTTGGTAAACTGCTCCAAAAAATGACCAGTGAAATGATGTTTCCTTACATCTATCTGAACCTATCAGTCTTCGGTTTATATTTGTGTCCCTTTGTTCTGTACCAAATCAAATATCAGCTGATTCTCTAAATCCTTATTAATTTGAATACCTCTATCATATTCCCCCAGTCTTATCCTCCCCAACAAAAAGTATCTTCATATTTTTGCTTCTTAGTCTCATCATTCCAGTCGCTCGTCTCTGGACCTTTTCCCAGCTTAGCTACTTCCTGTAGTGAGGGTGTGACCTGATTAACACACTACACTGGCACAATAACCTCCTTCGGTCTACACACACTATTTTTAGACAATCCAATATCCCAATTGCTTTCTTGACAGCAGCTAAGCAATTGGTTTGATGTTGAGGGATTGATCTATGATGATTTTTGATACCTTTCCCGATTTGTCTGTCAGCATTTTCCCATTAATCCTACTTCCTTCTGCTTATTACGTATCCCCACGTGCGTAATTCGACACTTATCTATTTAAACTGCATCGGTCAATTGTTCGCTCACCTTTCCCTGTTATCTTCCACCACATTAACTGCCACTGCAATTTGGGTGTTATCCACAAACTATGAGATCAAGCTACAGACACTCTTCCAAATTATTTATGACTATGTTGACAAGCACCAGTCCCAATACCACATCCTGTGGGATCCCACTTCTAACACCCCTCCACCCAGAATGCCCATTTACACAAACCCCGTTTATCAATTACAATCTAATTGTGCTTATTCAGTTCTGATAATGTTGCCTTAGTTATTCCTCCGATTCAGTACCTCCAGCAATGATATCAGCATTAATGTTTACACAAAAATATTTAGAAAATTCAACTTTGATAACTTGGGGTGGAGGAGGGAAGAGGAGAAATGTTAGTTGATATTTAGCATGCATTCTTCCTTACAATATACAAAGGGCAGATAGTGGCACTAGGTCCAAGGCTACAGCACCAACAGCAGGCAAGTCATAGTCTGAAGTAAAAATCACTACTCCAACAGAACTAAAATTAGACACACTGCCCCCTTGTCCACACAGGTGCGCGTATGCTGGAGCATTAAGAAGCCTGCAAAAGCAGCTTTCTGCATGCGGAAGGGAGCACAGTTCAAACAGTTACTGCACATTTACAAGTATGGGCTAGCCACACTCCTGTCACTGTGGATCTACTGCTAAACAGACTGGTCAAAAAGTTTTTTTCATTTTAAAGTGTGCTCATTTATTTCAAATTTGGAAGATCCTACGTATCTGGCGCTACAAGATCCAAAGTAACATCTCAAACCATATGACAAGACTCATGAAATTCAGCTAACCAGATTCAGATTATCACTTTTTTAAAAATTAAAAAACACATAGTATTTGTTCCTAACACATAATTCAGCACACTGCCCTTTTACTTCTGGAGTTTGGGTTTGAATTTAATCCAGACTGAAGTAATGAAGGCGCCTTCTCATTACAAGGGTACTGAACTTTGGACATCTCAACCCAGTTCCAAGTAGTTGTAAACCTACAGCAAAAAAGACAATTCAGTACAACTGGAACTATATTGCTAATCTTAAAAGTTATAAAAGTAGCTTGTGTCTTGAAAGGGTTACTGGGGCAGAGAGGAGTGCTTTACTCTGCATCCAACTGCACACTTTATTTGAGCTGACATCTCTTGGTGCAGTCAATGGATGGAAATATGAAAATATTTTATGTCCCAGCACCGGCACCTCTTGAGCAAAAGGATCAAGCCCAAATTTTGAAGTAGAGCAAGACAGTTCAACCAGGAAAAGGTTTATCTGTCAGTTTGGCTCAGCTGGTGGCATTCTCACCTCAGTCAGTAGGTTCAACCCCTATCACAGACTCTCACATAATCTAGGCTTACACTTCATTGTAGTACTAAGGGGGAGCTGTGTTGTCAGAGGTGCCATGTTTTGATGATATTAAATGGAGGTCCCTTCTGCCTGCACAGATGGATATAAAAGATCCTGTGGCACTATTTGAAGAGGGAAAGGCGTTCTCCCGACGTCCTGCCAATATTCCTACCTCAACCACGTCACCAGAGAGATTTGGTCATTCATGGGACTTTACTGTGCGCAAGTTGACAGCTGTATTTACTTACTTAACAGTGCAAAGGCACAGATCCCTCCCCCAGTATTGTTTCTGATGAAAGGCGATTGGCGGAGGAATCTGCGCTCTTGTCATTGGCTTACGTTTCTTTTCCTTCATGAGCCAGCGGACCCATACCCCGTTTTCCCAGCATCGCGCGTATTAATTTCAGGCCTATCTACAAGGTTTCAATCCACCTTCCTGTCTCTTTGGGTTTACCTGCCATTGCTGCAGCTACTCAAACATTTGTTTCCCGAATGTCTTCAATTTCTTTTATGCTTCTTTCCAATATCACCTCAGTCATCTAACAAGCTACTTTTTAATCTTTTAAGCAGGTTGAAGGTCATCCCACCAATACGCCGTCTTGTATTTTTCACTCCCTCTTTCCCGTTCTGCTTCTTTTAAAATGCTTGCTCATATTTCATTCTCAGTTTTTGATGAAGGGCTGCATGCGCAATTTTAACCCGTCTGTTCTCCCCACAAATGCTGACTGCTGTATGTTGTCAACATTTTGTTTGTTTCAGATTTCCAAATTTTTTGCTTTTTATTTGCTCTGTTCACGTGCTTTGTTTGTCCAGCTGCAGTATATTTGCAGCAGCAATTCCTGTTTCTCAGAGAAACGGAGATGGCAGCTGGAAGATATTCAAAAAGTATTTGTAGTGACATCATTGGCTCATCGTCAGCTCCTTGCTATTGGCGGCTATTTGTAGACTGCCAATTTTTTATTGAAAAGTTTAAAATTGCTTTGACAGGTTTCAATCTCACCCACCTCGTATTTATTAGTACATTGTGACTGTTCTGTTGTGATGTCAGTTTTTTTTTTTAAGAACACTATGACAGAAATTTGTATGAGTTATAGTGTGATGCAGGATAAATGTGTGCTGGACAAACACACATGTATATACACACCGGCATCATCTTTAAGCCAGTCACAATGTTCAACTGGGAACTGCCAAACTGATCACCTGACAAAAACAATTGCTGTCATATTTCCAAATATTATGGGATCTCTTCCCAACATTGCCCTTGAGGTATCCATGAACTGATAATCTGTCCTGTTTCCACACTTTTTCAGTACAGATGAGGGAAAATGCCACCACCTCAAAAGAAAAAACGTTTGTGGAGTTCACACACGCTTCAATTTACAGAATCAGCCATGGTCTCTGTTCTCCTCATGTGGGTCACAATTGATCCACTTTCCCCAGTAAAACACAGTTCATGGAGAACCAGGTCAATACCAACCCAGAGGCTCTCATCATCACCCTTCACTTTTCTCAGTAAACGACCATAAATAAATTACTACCCTTGCCTCACATCTCGTAGGTGCAGCAGCCCAACATTCCAACCCACCAGCAGCCATGTTTGGCACAGATACTGGCAGTTCTTAACAGCTACTGTGAAAATACTGGAAAGAGAGGGAAAGAGACCACATAGCCAAATCACATCTCACATTAAGTACATCCACTACAGTGGCAAACAAATAAGTTAAATCAAAACTAAATAAGTTAAATTAAAAAGCATCACAGTGAGGATAACATGCGGAGTAAAAATTAAAATGTAAAGGGGGTGGGTAAGAGACATGATCAGTGAAAGCCAATGCACTGTGCTATTAATTAGATTTTAATCAGTTATTTACATTGCTGCATAATGGAAGATATCGGAGCAGGACATTGCCAGTTACAAGTTTTAAAACACAACACTCTCCCTGCCTGATATCAGAGGCAGTGTTTGCAGCCCCTTCTTTTGCTAATGCCTTACAAGGTACTGTTACATTCAAGTGCTCTTCAGCCAATGGAATGCTAGTTGCGAGCAGCTGCCCGACTGCCCTGTCAGCACAGCCAATTCACAGAGTTCAGATCATCATCAACTCAGTTCAACTCATTTGCTTGACTCATTTAATAGAAAGAACCAACTTACATTTATATAGTGCTTTTCATGACCTTAGAACGTCTCAAAGCACTTCACAGTCAATGAAATCCTAGCTATGAAAGTTGCATTCAATATTTCAAGATTTGACCCTCAAAAGCCATTCAAATTTTCTCTTAAACAAGATTACAGCTAAATGCATATAAATTCTATACAAAGTCCTGGAAGCTCAACAATAAAATAGGAACAGGCTAGGAGAACAAATTGGTGCTGCAACACAGATTTAGAATGTGGGGTTTGAGTCCATCCTTTCAATCTGAAGCAGTGGAAGCACTGATTGGAGGCTAGGCCCTTTCAGGAAGGGAGAAAAATCAGAGGAGACAGTCAGTCAACCCAAGCACCATGTACATTTCCCAGCAACCAGTTCACACAGCAACATGGCAGATAAGATAACCTCTTAGCCAGTAAAAGGAGGTGGCAGACCTGGGAATCCATTAAAAGAAAGAGGACCAGAGGCAATCACAGTTCAAGGGCAGGTCTGAGGGCAGGAAACACTTCCTACATTGTTCAAACACCAGACCATCTTTTGGATTGAAGTGGCGTTGGCATCTGTTAAAATATCTGCAAACTAGTTCATTTTCATCTGACTGAGGACTACGTGGATAAGATTTCAAAAACTGAAGTAAAAATCACACCATCTGTAATAGGTGCAGCCCTACAACACAAAACTTCCCATTTTTCTACACTAATTGGCTGATATGGGGATGTGGTATTGGTTCAGGGGTGGGGAGGGGCCCAGTGGCTGGAGATGTTGGGACACAGCAGAGGGGGCATAACTCTACATCTAATTTCTTGGACCTGGTTGCAGATATTGGAACAAAACAAATTAGAAATGTTCCACCCCCAGTACCAACATATCTCAAACCAACTGGAACACAACAGGCCATTATATAATTCAATAATGAACTCCTCATATTTGATCTTAGACAGGGGTAGGGAGAAGTTATAATTTGCTCTAATGTCCCTGGGCTAGGGAGATGGGGGAAAAAGTAAGCCAGGACATCCATTTATTATACCTAGTCACTGCCTTGCTGAAGCTGCACAGATGTGAGTGGAAACCCAAAAGGGAACAACAGGCAGATGGGTAAACTATTAAGAACATAAGAAATAGGAGCAGGAGTCGGCCATACGGCCCCGAGAGCCTGCTCCGCCATTCAATCAGATCATGGACGATCTTCGACGTCAACTCCACTTTCCCGCCCGATCCCCATATCCTTTGATTCCCCTAGAGTCCAAAAATGTATCTATCTTAGCCTTGAATATATTCAATGACTCAGCATCCACAGCCCTCTGGAGTAGAGAATTCCAAAGATTCACAACCCTCTGCGTGAAGAAATTCCTCCTCATCTCAGTCTTGAATGGCCGCCCCCTTATCCTGCAACTATGCCCCCTAACCTAGACTCTCTAGTCAGGGGAAACAATATCTCAGCGTCTACCGTGTCAAGCCCCCTCATAATCTTATATGTTTCAATGAGATCACCTCTCATTCTTCTAAACTCGAGAGTATAGGCCCATTCTACTCAATCTCTCTTCATAGGACACCCTCTTATCCCAGAAATTAATCAAGTGAACCTTCGTTGCACCGCCTCTAAGGCGAGTATATCCTTTCTTAGATAAGACCAAAACTGCACACAATACTGCAGGTGAGGTCTCACTAAAGACCTGAACAACTGTAGTAAGACCTCCCTACTCTTGTACTCCAACCCCCTTGCAATAAAGGCCAACATGCCATTTGCTTTCCTAATAGCCTGCTGTACCTGCATACTAACTTTGTGTTTCTTGTACGAGAACACCCAAGTCTCTCTGAACAACAACATTTAATAGTTTCTCACCATTTAAAAAATATTGTTTTTTATTCTTCCTACCAAAGTGAATAACCTCACATTTCCCCACATTATACTCCATCAGCCACCTTCTTGCCCACTCACTTAATCTGTCTATATCCCTTTGCAGACTGTGTCCTCCTCACAGCTTACTTTCTCACCTAGCTTTGTATCGTCAGCAAATTTGGATACATTACACTTGGTCCCTTATCTAAGTCATTAATATAGATTGTAAATAGCTGAGACCCAACCACCGATCCTTGTGGCACCCCACTAGTTACAGACTGCCAGCCTGAAAATGACCTGTTTATTCCTTCTGTTTTCTGTCCGTTAACCAATCCTCTATCCACGCTAATATATTACCCCCAACCCCATGAGCCCTTACCTTGTTTAACAACCTTTTATGTAGCACCTTATCGAATGGCTTTTGAAAATCCAAATATACTACATCCACTGGATCCCCTTTATCTACCCTGCTAGTTGTATCCTCAAAACACTAATAAATTTGTCAAACATGATTTCCCTTTCATAAAACCATGTTGACTCTGCCTAATCATATTATGATTTTCTAAGTGCCCTGTTACCACTTCCTTAATAATAGATTCCAGCATTTCCCGATGACCGGTCAGTCTAACTGGCCTGTAGTTCCGTTTTCTCTCTCCCTCCTTTCTTGAATAGCAGCGTTACATCTGCTACCTTCCAGTCCACTGGGACTGTTCCAAAATTCTTTAGATTCTGGAAGATCATAACCAATGCATCCACTATCTCTGTAGCCACCTCTTTTAGAACCATGGGATGTAGATCATCAGGTCCAGGGGATTTGTCAGCTTTTAGTCCCATTAGTTTCTCAAATACTTTTTTCTACTAATATTAATTACTTTAAGTTCCTCACTCTCATTTACCCCTTAGTTCCCCACTATTTTTGGTATGCTTTTTGTGTCTTCTACTATGGAGACAAAATAGATACAAAATATTTGTTTAACGCATCTGCCATTTCCTGATTCCCCATTATAATTTCTCTTGTCTCAGCCTCTAAGGGACCGATGTTTTTTTTAATTCGTTCATGTTGCTGGCAAGTCCAGCATTTATTGCCCATCCCTAATTGCCCTCGAGAAGGTGGTGGTGAGCTGCCTTCGTGAACCGCTGCAGTCCATGTGGTGAAGGTTCTCCCCTGTTAGGAAGGGAGTTCCAGAATTTTGACCCAGTGACGATGAAGGAACGGTGATATATTTCCAAGTTGGGATGGTGTGTGACTTGGAGGGGAATGTGCAGGTGGTGTTGTTCCCATGTGCCTGCTGCCCTTGTCCTTCTATGTGGTATAAAGGTCGGAGGTTTGGGAGGTGCTGTGGAGACGCCTCGGCGAGTTGCTGCAGTGCATCCGGTGGATGGTACACACTGCAGCCATGATGCACCGGTGGTGAAGGGAGTGAATGTTTAGGGTGGTGGATGGGGTGCCAATCAAGCGGGCTGCTTTGTCCTGGATGGTGTCAAGCTTCTTGAATGTTGTTGGAGCTGCACTCATCCAGGTAAGTGGAGAGTATTCCATTACACTCCTGACTTGTGCCTTGTAGATGGTGGAAAGGCTTTGGGGAGTCAGGAGGTGAGTCACTCGCTCCAGAATACCCAACTTTTGCAACTCTCTTCCTTTTTACATACTTGTAGAAACTCTTACAATCTGTTTTTATATTTCTTGCTAGTTTACTTTCATATTCTATTTTCTCCCTTTTTATCAATTTTTTGGTCGTTTGGTGTTTTTAAAAAATCTCCCACTCCCCTGGCTTATTACTCTTCTTGGCAACATTATAGGCCTCATCTTTTAATCTAATACTCTCCTTAACTTCTTTAGTTAGCCATGGGTGAATCACTTTTCCCATGGAGTTTTTATTTCTCAATGAAATGTATATTTGTTGAGAATATTGAAATATTTCTTTAAATGTTTGCCATTGCTTTTCAACTATCAAAGCCTTTAGTTTAATTTCCCAATCTACCTTTAACAACTCGCCCCTCATACCTATGTAATTGGCTTTATTTAAGTTTAAGACTCTACTTTCTGACTTAAATACGTTACTTTCAAACTCAATGTGAAATTCTATCATATTATGATCACCCTTCCCCGTGGGTTCTTTTACTGTGAGATTACTATTGGAAGGTTGTCATGAGTTGCAGAACTATGTCCCAGCATGAGTCACCTCACAAGCTGAGGGACCTCACAAGCTGAGATTGTTCTCCTTAGAGCAACAGCAATTTGCATTTATATAGCACCTTTAAGGTAGTAAAAGGTCCTAAGACGCTTCATAAGAGCAGGATCAAACAAAATTTGACACTAAGCCACATAAGGAGATATTAGGGCAGGTGAACAAAAACCTGGTCAAAGAGGTAGGTTTTCAGGGGCATCTTAAAGGAGAGAGGTAGAGGGGTTTAGGGAGGGAATTTCAGAGCATAGGGCCTAGGCATTTGAAGACACAGTGCCAATGGTGGAGTAATGAAAATCAGGGATGTGCAAGAGGCCAGAATTGGAGGAGCATAGAAATCCCAGGGGGTTGTAGGGCTGGAGGAGGTTACAGAGATAAGGAGGGGCGAGGCCACGGAGGGATTTGAAAACAAGAATGAGAATTTTTAAAATCGAGGCCTTCCTGGACCCAGAGCCAATGTAGGTCAGCGAGCACAGGGGTGATGGGTGAACGGGACTTGGTACGAGTTAGGATATGGGCAAAGTTTTGGATGAGCTCGAGTTTATGGAGGGTGGAAGATGGGAGGCCGGCCAGGAGAGCATTGGAATAGTCAAGTCTTGTGGTAACAAAAGCATGGATGAGGGTTTCAGCCGATGAGCTGAGACAGGGGCAGAGACAGGCAATGTTATGGAGGTGGAAGTAGATGGTCTTGGTAATGGAGAGGACATGGGGTCAGAAGCTCATCTCAATCAAATAGGGAGCAGAAGGTCTCATGGACAAGTTGAGCTGGGAGAGGGCACGAGGGGAGGTAGGAAGAGAAACTAGAGAAAGATGGGAGTTCAGAGCTAGGGCAGGGGGAACCTTAGGAGAAGTTTGGCTTGGTGGGCTAGGGGAAGGGAGGGAAACAGCAGAGGCAGCGGAACGGATGTTCCCAATCTCAGTGACAAAGAAGTCCATGAACTCCTTGCAATTGTTAGAGGTGAGGGTGGAGGGGGCAGGGGAGTGGGGGATTTAAGACGACAATTTGTAGTGCAGAAGAGAAGCCAGAGGTTATCTTTGCATTCCAGTATGATCCTGGTATAGTGAGCCGTATTGGCAGAAGAGAGCAAGACCCGATAGTTTTGTGTGCTCCAGCCAGATCTGGCGATGAATGGATAAACCAGTTGTCCTCGATAAACACTCATGGCTGTGTCCCTTGGACTTAAGGGAGCAGAGATGGGGGCTGTACCAGGGGGAACAACTAGGGTGAGAAAGTAAGGGTTCTAATGGGGACAAGGGCATCAAAGGTGAGGGTGTGATTGAGCAGAAATGACATGGTGAATGGCTTGACAGTTGGGAATTTGAAAGTATCATTGTTAATGATTTGGGGGAAGCATTTTCCCCCCCCCCCCAGAGGTGGACACAGAAGGAAGTGGGTTTGGGAGGGAGAAGGGGCATGTGAGTTGAGAGGGATATAAGGAAGTCAGAGGCGGAGTTATCTGTGATTGACACGACGGGAGTAGAGCAACCACTTGAGATGGCAAAGCAAAAGGAGCGGCCATGAATATGGGTAGGCAAGTTTATATGGAGGGAAAGATTAAGGGAGGATAAGAGAGCAGTGAACTCAGGAGAGAGGGCATGATCAGTTGAGATGGAGGTTGAAATCATCACGGATGATATATCGCTCGGTGCAGAGGGAGGAAAGCAGTGCATATATCCATGAGAAACTTGGCATGGTACATGGGCGGGTGGTAGAGAATTAAGATTTTGAAGGAGAGGTGAGAGGGGTGGAACAAGGCGAGATGCTTAAAAGGTGGAGACGGTGCCAGAGGAGTAGGAGGACAGACTACGGCGCGATTTGATAAGGGCCAAACCTCCACCGTGGCTGTGTGGACAGGGCAGGGGGTGGACGGTATAGCCAGGCGAGGAGACTTCAGTAATGGGGAAGGTGTCATCACCTAAAAATTGATAAAAATGGGCTAAAAACTGAAAGAGGAGGGACTAGAAAGGCTGGCTGTACTTTAAAAGTAGATAAGTCACCTGCTCCGGATAGGATGCATCCTAGGTTGTTGAGGGAAGTAAGGATGCAAATTGCGGAGGTACTGGCCATAATCTTCCAATCCTCCTTGGATATATGGTGGTGCCAGAGGATTGGAGAATTGCAAATATTACACCCTTGTTCAAAAAAGGGTGCAGGGATAAACCGGCAGCTACAGGCCAGTCAGTTTAACTTAGGTGGTGGGGAAGCTTTTAGAAACAATAATCTGGGACAAAATTAATAGTCACTTGGACAAGTTTGGATTAATAAAGGAAAGCCAGCACGAATTTGTTATAAGCAAATCATGTTTAACTAACTTGATTGCGTTTTTTGATGTGGTAACAGAAAGGGTTGATGAGGGCAATGTGGTTAATGTTGTGTATATGGACTTTCAAAAGGCATTTGATGAAGTGCCACCTAATAGGCTTGTCAGCAAAATTGAAGCCTGTGGAATAAAAGAGGCAGTGGCAGCATGGATACAAAATTGGCTAAGTGACAGGAAACAGAGTAGTGGTGATCGGTTGTTTGTTGAACTGGAGGAAGGTATACAATGGTGTTCCCCAGGGGTCGGGGCCAGGATCCTGTTTTTTATATATAAAGTCATCTATCTATATCTATCATCTATCTATATATCTATATATCTATATATCTATATATCCATAGATAGATGACTTGGACTTGGGTGTACAGGGCACAATTTCAAAATTTGCAGATGACACAAAACTTGGAAGTGTAGTAAACAGCGAGGAGGATAGTAATAGACTTCAAGAGGATATAGGCAGGCTGGTGGAATGTGCGGACACATGGCAGATGAAATTTAATGCAAAGAAGTGCAAAGTGCTACATTTTGGCAGGAAGAATGAGAGGCAATATAAAGTAAATGGTACAATTCTAAAGGGGGTGCAGGAACAGAGAGACTTAGGGGTATATGTGCACAAGTCGTTGAAGGTGGCAGGACTAGTTGCGAAGTTTGTTAAAAAAGCATATGGAATCCTGGGCTTTATAAATAGAGGCATCGAGTACAAAAGCAAGGAAGTTATGTTGAACCTTTATAAAACAGTGGTTCGGACACAACTAGAGTATTGTGTCCAACTGTGGGCATCGCACTTTAGGAAGGATGAAGGCCTTAGAGAGGGTGCAGAAAAGATTTACCAGAATTGTTCCAGAGATGAGGGACTTCATTTACGTGGATAGACTGGAGAAGCTCGGGTTGTTCTCTTTAGAACAGAGAAGATTAAGAGAAGATTTGATAGAAGTGTTCAAAATCATGAAGGGTTTAGATAAAGTAAATAAAGAGAAACTGTTCCCATTGACGGAAGGCTCAAGAACCAGAGGATACAGATTTACGGTGATTGGCAAAAGAACCAAAGGTGACAGGAGGAAAAACTTTTTTATGCAGCGAGTGGTTATGATCTGGAATGCACTGCCTGAAAGGGTGGTGGAAGCGGATTCAATCGTGGCTTTCAAAAAGGAATTGGATAAATAATTGAAGGGAAAAAATTTGCAGATCTATGGGGAAAGTGCAGGGGAATGGGACTAACTGGATTGCTCTTACAAAGAGCCAGGACGGGCTCAATGGGCCAAATGGCCTCCTGCTGTGCTTTAACATTGTATGATTCTGTGCTCTGGGTCAAGCCAGTATGGGACATGCTCAATGGTCTTTACTTGTCCTTTTTGTGAAATACCAAATGAACTTGCACTTATATAGCACCTTTCACTAACTCTGAATGTACCAAAGCACTCTACAGCCAATGAAGTGCAGTCACTGTTGTAACGTAGGCAAACGTAGCAAGGTTTCACAAACAGTAAAGAGATAAAATGACCACATAATGTGTTTTTGGTGAGGTTGGTTGAGGGATGAACATTGTGGGTTCAAGTTCCACTCTAGAGACTTGAGCATATAATTTAGGCTGATATTTCAATGTAGTACTAAGGGAATGCTGCACCGTTGGAGGTGCCGTCTTTCAGATGAGATGTTAAACCAAGGCCTCATGGTGGACCTTCTGACGCAGAGGCTAGATTGCTACTACTGAGCTAAGGCTAATACTTGATTTAACACAAGTAATGTGCACTTACCCAATACAAAATGTTTCTATCCATCCATTCCAAGTCCCAGATTTTGCTGGTAATCCCCATTGAATTAGAACTTCATGGTCAGATCTAAAGAAAAGTTACTTCTATTTTGTCTCAACTTTTAAAAGAAACCACCCTATTGCAAGAATTTAAGAGCCAGGCTTAGCACCTAACAATTTGCAATTCAAGGCCTAAAAATCATTACTCTTTGATAACTACATTTTCTATTTTACAAATTGTTCTAACCAGTAAACCACACATAACTTGGAACTTGTTCCATTCTATAATTTTCAAAATGTAAGAAAAAATGGTACAAGTTTTGAATATTTGACAGACCATAAAATCCTCAAACTGCAAAGCACTGCCGCAGCTTTCCTACCATTGTCAAGTCATGTCTCTATCGAGGAGACCTACAACATTCACGTGAAAATTATACAAATTTACTAAAATGTACAGAAGGTAAAAGCTCAATCTTTTTACTCTAATGTTACAGTAATCCTAAAGTGAAAGATTGACTTACTTTTCCATAGTAAGACAATATCTGGAATTTTTACCATTAACTTTAAAGACTGTTTATTGAAGGTCAGAGAAAAGTGGCTGGCACAGTGTGTTAGACAGTGCCCTCACACTTCTGGGTACAAATTTAGACTAAACTGATGGGATGGACTCTCCTCTCTGCTGGCCGCAAGAATCCTATGTAAAATGAGTTTTGTCAATCTCAACCAGATCGTATTGAGTATGAGCCCATGGCACAGTACTTTCCATAACTGGCACAAATTCTCATAGATGTGTCAAACTCTCAGGATGCCTGGTGTTGGAAATGGAGAAATTCCGTAGTGGTGCAGTTAGGGTCTGCTCTTCTGAAGTTGGCACACTGGGCAACATCGAGGGAGTTTGACTCTGCACTAGACTATGTCATACCTGACCAGGAGTGCTTGATACTGTTACTAGATGTCTGAAATGACAGTGGCCCATTCCCCCTAGCTTGCAGAGCACAAATTTTACCCAAAACACAACTTGCACTACTGCAGTTGTAAGTTTGGAGATTTTCCCTAATGCAGTTCTAATTCAATTAATTGTGTATGGTGTCAATTTTCTTTGAGGTCAAGAGGAAACAGGACAAGAAATAACACTCCAACCTATGAGGTATGAGGCTTGAAGCCAGTAGGAATCTATTCAAACCCCTTTATACTTCGGTACAGCGAAGACCACCACAACAAACTTGTTAAACTTAAACAAGGGCAAGGGTCATCTGGCAATTAAAACCCCGCAAATTGAATTTATATGGTGCCTATTATACAAACATTCCAAGGCGCTTTCGGGGAGAAAAGGAGAGGCTGCCGATCCTTTACAGGAGGGTTAGGAGAGGCAGCCAACGGTTGGTCGAAGTGATGTGGTTTGAGAAGAGGGAGATAGACAGGAATAGGTAGAATGAAATTTGAATGAACAGAGTCCAAAATTGAATTGGGAAGAGACATTAGGCCTTTTAGATGCTACTACTAGTTAACTGTACATCTGCTCTGACAGAGCCAGAGTAGACCTCCTATACCACAATGTCGTTGCAAACTTAAGTTTTAACTGACTCTTCTGAAATTTGAGGGAAAGCCCCTAAACAACAACTGCATGCTCAATTTAAAAGAGAAAGAAAACACTTGGAAATTTCTAGTACACTTTTTAATCATGGGGAAAAATTACAAGCCGCATGGTGACCTCAAACAAGTCCTCTGACGACTGATTTACTTTGCAGTTAAACAAGGTTTTATTTCATCAGAACTTTTACAGGAAAACCTTCAAAACAAAATGAAATACTGACATTATATAGTGCCTCATCACTTAACTGAAATGTCTGAAACTGCTTCACACAGTGAATTACTTTTGGAATGCAGTAACTTATGTAGACAAAACCTTCTATTGAAACAAGCCACTATTCTGAAATAAAAACCAAAGTAGTAAATCCACAATTTCACAACTACTGCTGACCAGCTCTGGTGCCGTGGATCCCTTTTATGTAACCCTCCCCACACAATAATAATGACTCGCAGAAGGTTTTCAAAGGTAGGTTGAATACAACTTTTCCAAAGTTTTTATTTTACTCGTCACTGACTGTGGCCTAACTGCCACTTGCTTTTTATTCTTCTCCACCAGCAAAATTATAATCAAAGCAAGATTGACTAATGCAAAATGAAAAATCATTGGACCCTAAACCTCAATAGCCGAGAACTAATCAGTAAAACTGAGAAAGCCACCAATCTCATAGCGAGACATACGTAAAGCAGCATTGAAGAATTGTCCACACAATGGTTCTGCTTCTATGGACTCAAGTGTTCTTAGACATAGCTACACTGCAACAATGAGGCTGGAAGGACCAAATTGCTCAGATCAGTTTTATGATAAAGGCACTTTTACCTTGACTGAGTGCCATCAACTGAATTCTCATATCAAGGAAGCTACCTCTGGAGTTCCAACAACAATGCAACACCAGACTTTTGTAGGAATCGTGATCTGCAATTACATTAGGCAACTACTCTTCAGGTCCGCTAAATATGCACAGTTAATTCTGTGCTTCTGCGTGTTTGCATCATGACAAGCACATAGATGCACAGAACTGGCAAAGCTCATTTACTTCTAATATTAAACAAACAGCTTAATCTCATCTATTAGCAACTCGAGTTAAACCACAAATTTAAAATGTCACATTGCAGTGTTTGCATTATTAAAAGTTTGAATAATGGTTCTCTGTCACCTTCACTCATTTTTGCCTAGAGCTAAGCAGAATCTATTGTAGTCTACAACCATACATCATGACACCAGTATTCTCCACAGATAATAGGTCTCTGTCCCAGGAAAGGGCTTCAGTAGGTCTACAGGGAGAGTGATGCCAGATCGGAATATAAAACCAGCAAAGAAGGGGGCATGCATGCAGCATATAAGCAACTGTAAGTGCGTAATGGGAAATTATAGTATGGTTTGCCACAAGTAATACTAGAACAAGAGTGTCCAAGTTGTGAGCCTTAGCAATAACCACTAAACCTGAGCAACTCAGTTCTATTTGTACTTGAACTGCTTACTGGTTAGTTTTCCCTGCTTGAATTTTGTGGGCCTGGAAGTTTGGCAAGGGCTATTTTTAATGCTGTAGACAGGTAGATAAAATTCTAAATCAGAATACCAAGATATATTAGAATTTACAGCTTGAGATAGATGCAAACTAATGATAACATGGATGTAAACTGTATAGGTGGTTCTCAAGGCTCCATGGTATACACCAGTGGCCCACAAAGACACAAAATTTGGACACTCCTGTTAAAGAATATTCTAGAACATTCTCTACCACCACCAAAACACACACACAGTCACCCAGACCTGTGTACATGAATAAAGAACGCTAGCTTCACACTTGGAAACTAAATCCAGAAAGCAAAATGAGACAGTATGTCTAGTGTATATTACGTCATAACCCAAAAGCACATACTTCAGCAACACAGCCAATATTTGTTACCTTTGGCTTCTGACTACTCTGCTCAAAATATCAGTGTGAAGGGAGGGAACTCTTCGGAAACACAGAAAATTGGCACAGTGCCACTTATTCCTAAACATTGCTGCTGTGGTACAAGACAGAGACAAGTAAGCTGAACACATTTCGCCTGCACTGTAATTGCAGCTGTTGCCCTACGGATGTCCTTCTCTTCACATTGCCTGTGCTTTTTAGCTACGATTTGTTCCTGAAATACAAACTATTTATTTATTTTAAATGACCCTAATCTGAGCTACATATGCAAGATATGGCAGTTATGCATAAACAAAACTACATAGATAAGGTGGTCTTAAAATTATACCAGGTTCCCAGATAATTCTACCAACATTCTTATAGAAAATATTCTGCACTTTACTGCAAATCCAAGTGTCTATATAAACTATGCAAGATTCCCAAAGTTATAGCAATACTGCAGTTGTGGACAGCGGTTCAGTGAAATGTAACAATGTAGACACTGACAAGAAAATTCTCCAAACCCAACAACTTATTCCTGATACTATTATGGTGCTTTACTGTTCAAAGTATTAATAGTGATTTTAGCAAAATATATTTTTTCTCTCACACACTCGGCTCCTTCTACATGACAGAAGACTCTAAAATGCTGTGAAACCCATCCCATTAAATTGAGACAGATTCCACAAGAATGAAAGCACTGGTAACATTTACACAACACAGTGCTGCCACCAAAATCAGGGTCATTACAACAGCAGTATTGTAATACCAGGCTCTCAACGGCTAACTGTGGTCCACACCCAGACTGCATATGATTGGCTAAGCCTCAGACTAACTCCCACTTACGAGAGCAAGGCTTGAGCACAGCTGGAACCAGGAAGCTGGAGCAAGGAAGTAAGATGGCTGAGCTCAGCAACCATGCCGATATATGGCTGGAATTGGAGGTAACGAGACTGCAGCCAGGCATAGTATGGCCAAGCAGAGAATAGTGGGTGAGCATATTAGTTTGGAGCTGCAACTCATTTCTCAGGCAGCACAGGGAACCACTCATACTTCTGTGGTTCTATATTCAACAGCGATCACTGTCCTGATAAAGTTATTGTCAGGTCATTTTGCCAGACCTGAACAGCAGATTGACATACAGCACTTCTTTACTTTCCTCAAATGTCTCAAATGCAACATACAACAAATTACTTGAGTGCAATGACTGTTTCGTAAGCAAATATGCAGCAAGATTCCACAAACAGTTGTTGAAGAGCAGCACTAGCTAACGCAACAGACAGCTCCCTATTTTTCTTGGATTAGCGTCAGGATCTGGTTGTTCTAGAACAGAGGGGCCTTGCATCTCATCCTAAGGGTGCGACTTCCGTCAATGCAGCACTTCCCTAGTATTACACTTCAGTGTTAGTCAAGATTATGTGCTCAAGCCCTGGATTGTGCTTCATCCCACAAGCTTGCAACATAGAGGCAAGAGTGCTACCAACCATGCCAAGATGGCTGAAATGGTTATCAGCATTCTTACAAGAACATAAGAAATGGGAGCAGGAGTAGGCCACATGGCCCTGCGAGCCTTCTCCGCCATTAAATATCATGGATGATCTTCAACCTCAACTCCACTTTTCTGCCCGATCCCCATATCCCTTGATTCTCCTAGAGTCGAGAAATCTGTCTATCTCGGCCTTGAATGTATTCAACGACTCAGCATCCACAGCCCTGTGAGGTAGAGAATTCCAAAGATTCACAATTCTGAGTGAAGAAATTCCTCCTCATCTCAGTCTTAAATGGCCGACCCCTTATTCTGCAGCTATGCCCCCCTAGTTCTAGTCTCTCCAGCCATGGGAAACAACCTCAGCATCTACCCTGTCAAGCACCCTCAGAATCTTCTTATGTGTTTCAATGAGATCACCTCTCATTCTTCTAAACTCCAGGGAGTATAGGCCCATTCTACTCAACCTCACCTCATAGGACAACCTTCTCATCCCAGGAATTAATCCAGTGAACCTTTGCTGCACCGCCTCCAAGGCAAGTATATCCTTCCTTGGATAAGGAGACCAAGGCTGTACACAGTTCTCCAGGTGAGGTCTCACCAAAGCCTTGTGCAATTGTAGTAAGACTTCGCACTTTTGTACTCCAACCCTCTTGCAATAAAGGCCAACATTCCATTTGCTTTCCTAATTGATTGCTGTATCTGCATACCAACCTTTTGGGTTTCTTGTACGAGGACACCCAAGTCTCTCTGAACAACATTTAATAGTTTCTCACCATTTAACAAATTTCTATTTTTCTATTCTTCTTACCAAAGTGAATAACCTCACATTTCCCCACATTATACTCCATCTGCCATCTTCTTGCGCACTCACTTAACCTGTCTATATCCCTTTGCAGACTCTGTCCTGCTCACAGCTTACTTTCCCACCTAGCTTTGTATCATCAGCAAACTTGGATACATTACACTCGGTTCCTTCATCTAAGTTATTAATATAGATTGTAAATAGCTGAGGCCCAATCACCAATCCGTGCGGCACCCCACTAGTTACAGATTGCCAGCCTGAAAATGTCCTGTTTATCCCTACTCTCTGTTTTCTGTCCGTTAACCAATCCTCTATCCATGCTAAATATATTACCCCCAACACCATGAGCCCTTATCTTGAGTAACAACCTTTTATGTGGCACCTTAGCGAATGCCTTTTGAAAATCCAAATATACAACGTTCCCCTTTATCTTCCCCACTAGTTACATCCTCAAAAAAACTCTAATTAATTTGTCAAACATGGTTTCCCTTTCATAAAACCATGTTGACTCTGCCTAATCATATTATGGTTTTCTAAGTGCCCTGTTACCACTTCCTTGATAATGGATTCCAGCATTTTCCCAATGACCGACATCAGGCTAACTGGCTTGTAGTTACATTTTCTCTCCCTCCTTTCTTGAATAGCGGGGTCACTTTGCTACCTTCCAATCTGCTGGGACCATTCTAGAATCTAGGAAGATCATAACCAGTGCATCCACTATCTTTGTAGCCACCTTCGGATGTAGGCCATCAGGTCCAGGGGATTTATCAGCTTTTAGTCCCATTAGTTTCTCAAATACTTTTTCTCAACCGATATTAATTACTTTAAGTTCCTCATTCTCATTAGACCCTCGGTTCCCCACTATTTCTGGTATATTTTTTGTGTCTTCTACTGTGAAGCAGATACAAAATATTTGTTTAACACATCTGCCATTTCCTGTTTCCCAATTATAATTTCTCCTGTCTCAGCCTCTAAGGGACCAACGTTTACTTTTGCTACTCTTTTTTTACATACTTGTAGAAGTTTTTAAATTTCTTGCTAGTTTACTTTCGTATTCAATTTCTCTCTTTTTAATCAATTTTTTGGTCGTCCTTTGCTGGTTTCTAAAACTCTCCCAATCCTCAGGGCAATGTTACAGGCCTCTTTTAATCTAATACTATCCTTAACTTCTTTAATTAGCCATGGGTGGACCACTTTTCCTGTGGCGTTTTTATTTCTCAACGGAATGTATATTTGTTGAGAATATTGAAATATTTCTTTAAATGAAAGAGCTGTGAAATCTCTTCTATTTACTTTGAGGGGCAAATTCCACAGTAGTGGCAACCAACAGCCCACTTCCTTGCTCTATTTCCTTTAAACTTGTATACAAAATACAGAAAATATATCTTCCTTTGCTGAGTTCCTTCATACAGTCCTGTACACATCCATTTGCAACAGCACAAGAGTAGGTATGAGGGAGTGGCACAAAGCAAGCAGATCCACACATCTGCTCCACAGAATTATCCACCAGGACTGCTGCCAACAGACTGTGATCTGCTTCCCACTTTGGTGCCCCAATGCCCTGCTGATGCCCAGTAATGTATGGTTTGTTCTAGACTTGTCCAGAACAAGTTGCAGTTGGTTAAATATAATTGCACACAATGAAAGGGGCTGGTCAAATGGCTGGGGAATTAGTAATTTGTCTATTTCTGGACAGAAATCGTTATACTGTTACATCAGTCTAGCAAAACTCCACAGCTTTTAAAAATTTATGAGCAAAACAATGGTAATCCATATTCTTGTGGTCAAAAGCAGCCCTGTGTCAGAACTAAATTAAACAAAGTCTATTTTCCCTGTAAAGCTATAATATTGTTCTTTGGAGTGTTCACTTAAGTAGAGGATGCTTTGCCTACAAAGCACAGAACACAGGACTGATTAATTTGCAGCATTTTAGTGAGAAAATAAATTATAGCAGTAACCACAAAGGGCACAATGCAAAGTCCATTTGTGCACAACTAACCAAATCCAAGCAAATGTGCAGTGTTACTACTAGGATGTCAGCAAAGCACAACAGTGGGTGCGTGAAATATTCACACCATGTCCACTTGAACTGTATACACAGCAGCCAGGTACACATTTTGTCCTTTGAAATGTGGATTGTGTTTAGATACAGCATTTTGAGCTATACAGTACTTGGATGGAGAATCAGTGATGAATTAACAGCATCAAACAGAAAGTGTAATGACTTCAGTGCATTTTTTTTCCTGTTGTGTATTGGCACCAGTGTGCTAAAATAAGTCGAGTGACAACATTGGTGAGTATTAGTTTGCTCAAAATATTCATATAAGGTATAGCTGAAACCTTTCAGTGAAACAGGAACTTTATCTCTGGAATAAAAAGAGAAAACGCTAGAAAACACTCTGCAGGTCAGGCAGCACCTGTGGAGAGAGAAACAGAGTTAACGTTTCAGGTCAATGATCTTTCATCAGAACTGATAAAAAGTCATCGACCTGAAAGGTTAACTCTTGTTTCTCTATCCGCAGATGTTGCCTGACCTGCTAAGTATTTTCCAGCAATTTCCATTTTTATTTCAGATTTCCAGCATCCGCAGTATTTTCCTTTTTTAAAAAAAAACTATATCTCTGGTAAGTGGGTGGAGACTGAAAAGTTCCTATCATTCAGTTAGCAGGATATTCACTTATCAAGTATTTACTTAATTACTATTGACTATACATTGATATTAATGGCACTGCTAAATTGCTGCCCTTTTCCTTGACGCCTTTAGGGATGAATCAGCGCAACACAAGCCTCAACTCTGCAACGGACTAATCCCTTCCTTCCCAGGGCCTTCCAAGTAAGGGCTGGCTCCAGCACACTTCTATAGCTCTGTCTTCCAATCAGACTTTTTTTTAAATTTAAAAATACTGCATAGCTTCTCATCATCCCAATACAGAATTTCATTAGATGCAATTCAATTATTGTGATCCATTCAAAAATAAATTCCACACCTGCCAAGATTTTCTTATAATTACAAACAATAAATGCTGGAAATAGAAAGCAGCAAAGAGAAAAGATGGATTAATATACTGGATGTTGGACTTTCATCAGATTTGGAAAGCAGGAGCCAAAGTCCCTTTCTGAAGCAGAAAAAAAGGCCAAGAGAACAGTTATAAGGCAAAAAAGTATTTTGTCAAATTTCTCAAAGTATGATCCTGATCTCCCTGTGGCTTGACTCTGTCACATTCTCACTCCAAAATTTCTATCTTGGACCTTGGACACTGTTCCAACCAAGCCCGGCAGAAACTTGAGCACACCGCATCCTCTGGCATGAACATCGGCCAACAACTGCAGACTGTGGCTGTCGTGCCAGTTTTTCCCATCCATCTTTCATAATTTCCTTCCATTGTGGTAATGTCTCTGCCCCCTTTGTATCTTTCCAATGCCTCTTCACTGCTCGACTTGATGATCGTTGTATTTTACAAATGCTGCCATTTTAAAAAATCATTCACAGGTCACCAAGCCCAATGATTGCTTCGTAAAGTTAGGAATCAGCATACCCAACACCTGTCACACTTCCTCCTCACTCCCCTACTCTTTTTGTTCAGTTTTATAAAGGGGCTCATCTCCCACCAAAATGTGGTCGCACTAGAAAAAAAATTCAAGGATGCAAAAAGATTATTCAGTCCATCAAAGCTTACCCCTCTAGTACTCTCTCATTGTACCATCCATAAGTGTCAGCTTGACTCAGTTGGTAGCGCACACACTTTCAAGCCCCATTCTACAATTTGAGCATATAATCTACTTCTAGGTGTCCTAGCCAGCATCCTTCTCTCAACCAAACCTCCAAAAATAGTTTAACCCGTTCATTCAGTTCATTTTTTTGTGGGATCTCGCTGTGCACAAAAGGGCTGTCACGTTTGATCTGTGACTGCAATTCATTGTTCGTAATAAACTTTGGGACATTTGAGATGCATCATATGGTACTGTAAAAATGCAAGTTCTTTCTAATTTTTCCTCTATTTAGCTTTGTTCAGCCAGGTAGGTGACATGTGAAACTCCTGAAAATGCCCACGCCTCTCTAAACCAAGCTACCAAAAAATCCACACTGGTAGAGTTTCTGTTTGCCAGATATGGAATGCTCACACTTAACCCATATATCAGCAAGAGCCAACACTTATAAACTCCAAAGTGTGCACAGGGATACTGCTGGAATGGGGCCAGTAAAGCCACATGACCTCGCAGCACTTAACAGTGGTAATCTTCCCTCTGTCTGTCCAGTCAGGACCACCTTAATTATTGGACTTTGGCTTGAAAGGTTTTCTGGAGCCAAGTGGGAAGAATCCCAGCTCCCAGCAACGCCTTCTCCAGCCCCTTGAATGAGCCAGGCACGGCGGTCAATACACAGTTCATAGAATCATAGAATGATACAGCACAGAAGGGAGCCATTCGGCCCATTGCGCCTGTGCCAACTCTTTGAAAGAGCTATTCAATTACTCCCACTCCCCTGCCCTCTCCCCTTAGTCCTACAAATTTTTCTCCTTCAAGTCTTTATCCAATTCCAGTTCTTTGTGGTACTGCAGACCTGCCCGCCTCAGACATCGTGTTATGGAGTGCATCAGTTGGACTGGCTTGCATCCGATCTTCCATGGCCAGACATGTCATCTTGGAGTCATTTCAGCCCAAGGAACAATTACTTCTGGTCAATTTTCTCTCTCCACAGCAGGTATATTGCCAACATTTACTGTTTTTATGATATTCCACATTCATAGCTTTATCTTTTTATTTCTAAGTACAGTCCATCTGTTGCCTAATTTGCATGTCAGAAGACTGATCTGTTGCATTCTCGACTGCAAAAGAACATTTTGTTCCTATTTTTATAGGACAGTATCACAACTTAATTCAAGCTCAACGACAGAACTGGTGAATATCAATTATCACTTGTGGGCTGACACCTAAAATTTAGCATTTCTATTGTTGGTATGTTTAAATGGTTTTGTGACATCACCCAATGCTTGTTTTTTTTTGCACTTACAGATTTTTAAAATACAAGACACACCGAGCACAATTAAACTAAGATGCATAGTGGTTATGTTACTGGGCTAGTAATCCAGAGGCCTGGACTAAAATCCAGAGTCATGAGTTCAAATCCCGCCACGGCAGCTGGCGAATTTAAATTCAATTAATTAATTAAATTCAATTAATTAATTAAATTCAATTAATTAAATAGAAATCTGGAATTAAAATACTAGTATCAGTAATGATGGCCATGAAACTACCGGATTGTCGTAAAAAAAAACATCTGGTTCACCAATGTCCTTTAGGGAAGGAAACCTGCCGCCCTTACCCGGTCTGGCCTATATGTGACTCCAGACCCACAGCAATGTGGTTGATTCTTAATTGCCCTCTGAAATGGCCTAGCAAGCCACTCAGTTGTAAAATCTCACTACGAAAAGTCATAATAAGAATAAAACCGGACGGACCACCCGGCATCGGACCACTAGGCACCGGACACGACAACGGCAAACCAAGCCCAGTCGACCCTGCAAGGTCCTCCTTACTAACATCTGGGGACTTGTGCCAAAATTGGGAGAGCTGTCCCACAGACTAGTCAAGCAACAGCCTGACATAACCATACTCACAGAATCATACCTTTCAGCCAACGTCCCAGACTCTTCATCACCATCCCTGGGTATGTCCTGTCCCACCGGCAGGACAGACCCACCAGAGGTGGCGGTACAGTGATATACAGTCAGGAGGGAGTGGCCCTGGGAGTCCTCAATATTGACTCTGGACCCCATGAAATCTCATGGCATCAGGTCAAACAAGGGCACGGAAACCTCCTGCTGATTACCACCGACCGTCCTCCCTCAGCTGATGAATCAGTCCTCCTCCATGTTGAGCACCACTTGGAGGAAGCACTGAGGGTAGCAAGGGCACAAAATGTACTCTGGGTGGGGGACTTCAATGTCCATCACCAAGAGTGGCTCGGTAGCACCACTACTGACCGAGCTGGCCGAGTCCTGAAGGACATAGCTGCCAGACTGGGCCTGCGGCAGGTGGTGAGCGAACCAACACGAGGGAAAAACTTACTTGACCTCGTCCTCACCAATCTACCTGTCGCAAATGCATCTGTCCATACAGTATTGGTAGGAGTGACCACCGCACAGTCCTCGTGGAGATGAAGTCCCATCTTCGCACTGAGGACACCATCCAACGTGTTGTGTGGCACTACCACCGTGCTAAATGGGATAGATTCAGAACAGATCTAGCAGCTCAAAACTGGGCATCCATGAGGCGCTGTGGGCCATCAGCAGCAGCAGAATTGTATTCCAGCACAATCTGTAACCTCATGGCCCGGCATATTCCTCACTCTACCATTACCAACAAGCCAGGGGATCAACCCTGGTTCAATGAGGAGTGTAGAAGAGCATGCCAGGAGCAGCACCAGGTGTACCTAAAAATGAGGTGCCAACCTGGTGAAGCTACAACACAGGACTACATGCATGCTAAACAGCGGAAGCAACATGCTATAGACAGAGCTAAGCGATTCCACAACCAACGGATCAGATCAAAGCTCTGCAGTCCTGCCACATCCAGTCGTGAATGGTGATGGACAATTAAACAACTAACGGGAGGAGGAGGCTCTGCAAACATCCCCATCCTCAATGATGGCGGAGTCCAGCACGTGAGTGCAAAAGACAAGGCTGAAGCGTTTGCAACCATCTTCAGCCAAAAGTGCCGAGTGGATGATCCATCTCAGCCTCCTCCCGATATCCCCACCATCACGGAAGCCAGTCTTCGGCCAATTCGATTCACTCCACGTGATATCAAGAAACGGCTGAGTGCACTGGATACAGCAAAGGCTATGGGCCCCGACAACATCCCAGCTGTAGTGCTGAAGACTTGTGCTCCAGAACTAGCTGCGCCTCTAGCCAAGCTGTTCCAGTACAGCTACAACACTGGCATCTACCCGACAATGTGGAAAATTGCCCAGGTATGTCCTGTCCACAAAAAGCAGGACAAATCCAATCCGGCCAATTACCGCCCCATCAGTCGACTCTCAATCATCAGCAAAGTGATGGAAGGCGTCATCGACAGTGCCATCAAGCGGCACTTACTCACCAATAACCTGCTCACCGATGCTCAGTTTGGGTTCCGCCAGCACCACTCGGCTCCAGACCTCATTACAGCCTTGGTCCAAACATGGACAAAAGAGCTGAATTCCAGAGGTGAGGTGAGAGTGACTGCCCTTGACATCAAGGCAGCATTTGACCGAGTGTGGCACCAAGGAGCCCTAGTAAAATTGAAGTCAATGGGAATCAGGGGGAAAACTCTCCAGTGGCTGGAGTCATACCTAGCGCAAAGGAAGATGGTAGTGGTTGTTGGAGGCCAATCATCTCAGCCCCAGGGCATTGCTGCAGGAGTTCCCCAGGGCAGTGTCCTAGGCCCAACCATCTTCAGCTGCTTCATCAATGACCTTCCCTCCATCATAAGGTCAGAAATGGGGATGTTCGCTGATGACTGCACAGTGTTCAGTTCCATTCGCAACCCCTCAGATAATGAAGCAGTCCGAGCCCGCATGCAGCAAGACCTGGACAACATCCAGGCTTGGGTTCATAAGTGGCAAGTAACATTCGCGCCAGATAAGTGCCAGGCAATGACCATCTCCAACAAGAGAGTCTAACCACCTCCCCTTGACATTCAACGGCATTACCATCGCCGAATCCCCCACCATCAACATCCTGGGGGTCACCATTGACCAGAAACTTAACTGGACCAGCCATATATATATATACTGTGGCTACGAGAGCAGGTCAAAGGCTGGGTATTCTGCGGCGAGTGACTCACCTCCTGACTCCCCAAAGCCTTTCCACCATCTACAAGGCACAAGTCAGGAGTGTGATGGAATACTCTCCACTTGCCCGGATGAGTGCAGCTCCAACAACACTCAAGAAGCTCGACACCATCCAAGATAAAGCAGCCCGCTTGATTGGCACCCCATCCACCACCCTAAACATTCACTCCCTTCACCACCGGCGCACTGTGGCTGCAGTGTGCACCATCCACAGGATGCACTGCAGCAACTCGCCAAGGCTTCTTCGACAGCACCTCCCAAACCCGCGACCTCTACCACCTAGAAGGACAAGAGCAGCAGGCGCATGGGAACAACACCACCTGCACGTTCCCCTCCAAGTCACACACCATCCCGACTTGGAAATATATTGCCGTTCCTTCAACGTCGCTGGGTCAAAATCCTGGAACTCCCTTCCTAACAGCACTGTGGGAGAACCGTCACCACACAGACTGCAGCGGTTCAAGGTGGCGGCTCACCACCACCTTCTCGAGGGCAATTAGGGATGGGCAATAAATGCTGGCCTCACCAGCGACGCCCACATCCCGTGAACGAATAAAAAAAAAATCCTGCTGCTTGAGTGACTCATTCACTACTTCCACAAGTTGGACTAAATTATTGTATTTCAAAATGAGACCTTGAAAATATTTTCCAGTATTACATATTAAAATCTTTATATGCAGTTTCATAAATTTCATAGCAATGTAATATTAAACTAATTATGCATTTATCAATATTCAACTCTTAAGATATTGTCAGAGGTCAGATATAGTCACTATATAGGCAGGGATCGTAACTATAGTTTCCCATCACTGGTATAATCCTGGTAAATCTATGTTGTACACTTTCTATGATTTTAATGTCCTTTCTTTAATGGAGTGTCCAAAACTGCACACACAACTCTACCTGTGACCTAACCATTGCCATGTATTGCTTCTTTACTTGTACTCTATGCCTCAATATATATTTTTTATGGCTCTGTCTACCTGTACTTGCACTCACTGGGAATTGTGTATTTAAACTCTTCGGTGTCATTGTTCATCCACACCCTTCAGTGTTTTTCTATTGACTGGATACTCCCATTCCTTATTTTTTTCCTCCCAAAACATATTCGCTCACATTTCTCCATATTAAATTTCATCGGCCATTTATGTGCCCATTCTACTAACCTGTCGATATACACCTTAAGGTTTATAGAGTCCACCTTGCTGTTTGCCAAACCCTATACTTTTGCATCATCAGCACATTTCAATATCCTGTTCCCTATGCACACGTCCAAATCAACTGCACATAAGACAAAAGTGTCCCCAGCACTGACCCCAGGATACACCACTTCCAAACCTTCTCTAATCTGAACAAACATTTACCCAAACTCTGTTTCTTATGCATCATCCTACGATCTAACCACGCCACCACATTTCCTCATACCATTCCTGCATTCTTGCAACAAACCACTTATGAGACATCTCATTGACTTCCTTCTGAAAATCGTTTAACTAGCTGATCAGTTTGATATTTGGCTATCCTAAGTGCCAGCTTTGCTGCCAATGCCAAGGCCATCAACTGTGAGATAAGACATCCATGTCTAATAGCTACATTTCAGAACCTGTAGCACGTGCAACAGGAAGCATACAAAGAGAAGCTAGGACGCTTAACAGTACTCTCAAAAAACTGAGGGAATCCTTATCAGCCTACTCTCAATCATCAGTGAAGTGATGGAAGGTGTCGTCGATAGTGCTATTAAGCAGCACTTACTCACCAATAACCTGCTCACTGATGCTCAGTTTGGGTTCTGCCTGGACCACTCGGCTCCAGACCTCATGGACAAAAGAGCTGAATTCCAGAGGTGAGGTGAGAGTGACTGCCCTTGACATCAAGGCAGCATTTGACCGAGTGTGGCACCAAGGAGCCCTAGTAAAATTGAAGTCAATGGGAATCAGGGGGAAAACTCTCCAGTGGCTGGAGTCATACCTAGCACAAAAGGAAGATGGTAGTGGTTGTTGGAGGCCAAACATCTCAGCCCCAGGACACTGCTGCAGGAGTTCCTCAGGGCAGTGTCCTAGGCCCAACCATCTTCAGCTGCTTCATCAATGACCTTCCCTCTATCATAAGGTCAGAAATGGGGATGTTCACTGATGATTGCACAGTGTTCAGTTCCATTTGCAACCCCTCAAATAATGAAGCAGTCCGAGCCCGCATGCGGCACGACCTGGACAGCATCCAGGCTTGGGCTGATATGTGGCAAGTAACATTCGTGCCAGACAAGTACCAGGCAATGACCATCTCCAACAAGAGAGTGTCTGACCACCTCCCCTTGACATTCAACGGCATTACCATCGCCAAATCCCCCACAATCAACATCCTGGGGGTCACCATTGACCAACCATATAAATACTGTGGCTACAAGAGGTCAGAGGCTGGGTATTCTGCGGCGAGTGACTCACCTCTCGACTCCCCAAAGCCTTTCCACTATCTACAAGGCACAAGTCAGGAGTGTGATGGAATACTCTCCACTTGCCTGGATGAGTGCAGCTCCAACAACACTCAAGAAGCTCAACATCATCCAGGACAAAGCAGCCGCTTGATTGGCACCCCATCCACCACCCTAAACATTCACTCCCTTCACCACCAGCGCACTGTGGCTGCAGTGTGTACCATCCACAGGATGCACTGCAGCAACTCGCCAAGGCTTCTTCGACAGCACCTCCCAAATCCACGACCTCTATCACCTAGAAGGACAAGGGCAGCAGGTACATGGGAACACAATCACCTGCACGTTCCCCTTCAAGTCTCACACCATCCCGACTTGGAAATATATCGCCGTTCCTTCATCGTCGCTGGGTCAAAATCCTGGAACTCCCTTCCTAACAGCACTGTGGGAGAACCTTCACCACACTGACTGCAGCGGTTCAAGAAGGCGGCTCACCACCACCTTCTCAAGGGCAACTAGGGATGGGCAATAAATGCTGGTCTCGCCAGCGACGCCCACATCCCATGAATGAATTTTTAAAAAAATTCAGAGGCATCAGGGTGAAATAAACCAAAAGAAACGTTACTGGTCCCAAAATGAAGTAAAATCCAGGCTCCACTTATATCATCGACTATTTGGCGACCTTTGATGCAAAACTAATTCGCCTGCTGCGAGCAACAATGCATTTAGTGGCTCGAAACCATCAACGGGCCATAATGGACAAACTGAGAGGTGGAACATCATGAACAGAAAATCTTCACCTCACATTAAACTTTTGCAAGAGGCAAGGAGGAGGAGGGGAGAAAATGGTTCACTAGAACAGAAGGCATCAACCCATTCTGTTGTGGTGCATATTCAGCCTATCATGCCTCCACTGACTCTGGAAAAGCTACCCACTTCGTCCCATTCCTTTGCCCCTTCCACATAGCCACTTAACTCTTTCAAATATTCATCCAATTCTCTTCTAAAAGCTATTATGGATTCTGCTTCCACCACTGTTTCTGGCAGGGCACTCCATGGCCTAATAACCACCTGTATAACAAATAGGTACTTAGGTGGTAAGGCCACTCTGCAGTAGGTAACCGTTTAAGAACAGCCTTAACTTAAACACTTTTGTGTTTGACACTTCTATGGCATTTTTATCCTCTTCTCCTTATGGTCTTTCCACACTATTCTAAGCCATAAGCTAAAAGGCAACGTGCTCTCAAGCTTCATTCCAGATGCCTACCCTCTACAGATTAATATAACTAAGTTCAGGATCTTTAGTTAATCACAAGAGCGTACTAGTTTCCTACTACTTCATTTTGCAAGGGCTACCGCTGTACTGCCAGTTCCTATTTCAATACAAATCCAATTTGGATCTGCCATGCAAGTGGTATGCTGATTTACAGGAGGATCCCACCTATCTCATCCTTGATATCAGTAGTGTATTTCATGTGTGGAGAGTGCTTTGCAAGTACACACTCCCAGAGATCCCCCCCCCCCTACTTCTGAAAGACAACTGCAGTTATGCAAGATAAACAGCATCATTGCACAAAATATTAGCATACAGCAACACGAGTGCTAACAAAAAAAAAATGCAGAAATCTGATAACACTGACAGAAGCCTGATAACCTCACGGATTCCCTGGAAACCCCCCCACCATGGAACCCAATTGGAAACCCTATGCTTTACATTTACTGAGAACCAGTATTAGCGAACACTGGGCTTAGTCTCCTCAGCCAGTGTCCATCAGATATCCTATCTCAAATGATATGCATAATTGATCCTTGTGTTCTTCCAAAAATGTGCATTGCAGTGGCTCCCACTTTATTCCAAATGGGTCAGGACTTGTGGCTTACTGTTGTTCTACCTCAAAATCAAGTCAAGACATCTTTGCCAGCTGTCAACCAGCCAGACTTCACTAAACAGGAGCTTGCTGTTGTATTTAACCCTTTATGACCCAATGCACTTAAATAGGAAGACTTGTAATTCTGTGACAATTATGATTCAAAACAAGCACATCCTATGAAGTCAACAGATTCACTGAATTAAAACATGTCTAGGAAAACCGAAACAACTCAATTCCAGCTGTAACCTCCCGTTATTGGAGACCTATGCTACAAGTTTTTTTTTTAAACTGGTTTCTACAGAGCACAAGTGCTGAGTGGTTGATGTGACAACATAGCTGAAAGGGTAATAAAGCAGATTGTGACCTAGGACCTCAAAATACATGGATCGCATCATGTGACAGCAGATTAAATATCCTCAGAATACTGTAAGCTTTTGTAACTGTGTTGCATACCATATACAACTACAGTAAAGAATCATCTAATGCTATAAATCTAGCCGTTCCAGTTGTCTGCACTTTCATACTCATTCTCGTCACTTGCAACAGCCCTAATTCACTGTGTTACTGTAATTTGGCCCCTTGGGGTCTTTGCTGGGCCACAAATTGTGGCAAAGTAAATGCTGGTTATCTGGTAACAAATTTACACAAAACTAAATTCCAATGGGGAACCTTTGCACTATTCCTTCTTAATAAAAAAACATTTTTTTAGCTCATGAACAAAAATGGTTTAAGTGAAATGGGTTGCAATATCTGAAAAGAGATTAAAGTCCATTTGTAAAACTAGCTGCTTAAACTGAACAAGTGGAATTTTTAATAGACAAAAATCATCTTTCAGTATATTCCATTTTAACCTACATTAAATGGCTAGATGTGTTGGTCCACACCTGCGAACAGTTGGTTGCCACGTCCCATTCTTCAGTTTCACACAATGCAAATGATTTCCTTTTACTCAATAATAGACACAGCATCTCTTCTCTGACCAAAGTGATGAAAAGAAAGATGTTCATTTGTATCAAATGAGGCTATTTTCTTTCTAATCTTCTTTCACAAGGTGACAAGAAATGTTTCATACAGCTCAAAGTAAAACTGCCACATACATCCACATTAGCCAAAATTAACCTCACTGAAGCAAATTACAAGTGTAACAAGGGTGGATTTCATGTCAGTCAGTCCGGCTCAATACCACATGCAATTGTGTCAGCTAAAAAAAAACTGCTTCTGTAGTAAACAAATTCCAGAAAGCGCTTCAATGAGATGGGCACAATGGACCAAACCCCAAATCAAAATTTTCCTTTAACGGCTTAAAAATCACCATTCATATACTTTCCTCTGGCAATTTCTACCATTCAGCCAAGGCTGGAAGGGTGAGCATTCAGTCGCCTGGCAATGATATGTTCAAGCAGCATACAGCTGGGGCAGTAGTTTGACAAAGTGAGGGATCAAGGATGCAGTTTTTAAGAGTGGGATGATAATAGCAGTTTTGAAAGAAGTCAATGGCAGCGATGGGGAATGAGTGACAATGTCGTCAAGCATTGGACCGTTGCGCCGGGGGGGGGGGGGGGGGGGGGGGGCGAAGAGAACTGGTTATCAGGAACTGTGCCAGAGAAACATGTAAGCTTCATGGAGGTGATGAGTTCGAGGAGAGTTGGGGAGAAGAGTTGTGAAGAAGTTTCAGAGTATGGAGGTGATGGATGAGGAGTTGGGAGGAGGAACAAACCGCTGAACAAATAGCCTCAAATTTTGCAAACTAAAGTCCATGAGCTTCTCGCATTTGACATCAGAGGTGAGGTTCAGGAGCTGTTTGTGGTGGAGAAAAGGAGTCTGAATTTGTTCTTGCTCTGCGGAATGGCCAAAGACTAACAGGAGGATATGGCTGCAGAAAGGGAACAACAGTGTTGCTGAAGGTGGTCGTCAGATTTGGTGCATGGTCAATGCTGAGATTCTAAGATAACTCAGTAAGATTTGACATATTTACAGTGAGCACACTGATATCAACTGCAGTACATACAAGGTCAACCCAAATGAACAGGGACCTACTCTTGCTCTCTCTCATTCATTCTCTGATATAAACAGTAATAGGCAGGCAGTGTCATGGATCCACAAATGGCAACAGTCTTCTCACTCAGATCTGTATTGAAGTCCAATGCCCAAAGATGCCGCCTGTTTGCTACTAATTCCACACAGAAATGGACCTTTGCCCTCAATTCGGCCACTAGTGTGAGGGATTTCCCGGAAACTTAATATCGCACATTCCATTTGCTTCACACCAGGACTCTTAGTGGCAAAGGACGAGAGGCACTTAATCTAACAAATCACGATTTAGGGAAATCTGGGGTCACAATCCATTGGAACGCCAGGTGTTATATCCTTTATATTGGTCAATGCTGTTGATGGCAGGAGAAGTAAACGTCTATTGCAAGTGACAAAGGTATTAAATGTGGCAGAGGCACTGCCATGTTAAACCTGTCTTCAAGCTCTCAGACCTTCGGCTTTGTGAACCCCACCAAATCAGAGCTCTGCCCCATGTAAACTGTATTTACATTCCTGTTAACTTTGCAGAATTAATGGTGCAAGTTCAATATTACAAATCAATCTTTGACTGAATTTCTCTTATAATTAAAGTCATTATACGACCTAGTTAAGATTTTGGTTAATATTTATTTTCATTGCGCTACCCACCTAATTTCCAACTTCAGATATAATTAAAACTGCACTACAAATTACAATTCTATGAACACCAGAGTTGTATGATTGTTTTCTTGCAAGTTGCAGTACCTATCTTTCAAAATAATTGATATTCAGAAAAATTCTCTAAAATGAGAATGAGAATCTCTAAATTTTACAAAACAAAACCAGTAGCCCACACATCATTTGTGTCTATTCACTTAAAACATTCAAACTTCATATATGTATTCATTACACTGTAGAAAAGAAAAGTATAGATCTAATGAATGGATTAACTTTGAGATTAATTTATTGTGCAAGTGCTATGGTTGAATAGTGCTCAATTTCAGTTCTGGTAATGCATTCCTGGGGAGGTGAGGCACACTGCAAGTCCCAGGTGGCTAAATATACAACTGCATTTCTGCAACTTTTCCAGTTGGAAAACTTAGACATAACTAATATGTTTCCCAGTTGATTTCATCCAGTGCCTCACATGTAGGAACACCTGAAACACCTCACAGCACTTAAGCAGAAGTTGAACACAACAAATGGCAAGCAGTTAGCTTCAATACTTTTCAGGACTTTACTGGAGGCCTCGAGCAAGTCAATCAGCTTTGAAAAGGCAAAGATAGCAATGTCCAAATAAAATCAGGCTTACTGAATAATCTGGTCCTTTTCTTTGAATCAGGAATGCCACAGGATCTTCCTGTTCAAAATCTCAATAGCACAAGGGTGCTCACAGTTAGATGTCACAAAATGGAAAACTGAAGCATGCTCCAGGGATCCTATGCAGCACTACGAGCAGGGACGAGTCACAAGGCACGGACCTGATGGGAGCTCAGCATTCGCTGCAAGTACTGCCATGTATAATAGATACTAGGGATATAACAGCAATTACAACTACAACCAGTATGAAGTGGAAAATCACTTCTAAATACATCAGACCTCTGATTTACTTTGAAAGCCAGATTTCTCAGATCTAACCACCCCTTTGTGAGGTTGTGTCTAGTCTTCACTCATTACCTCTCCTGTCACCATCAGAAACTTGGGGAATCACTGACATTAAACTACATCTTAGGCAATCTAATGAATAGAGCAAGATCCACATCTGTGCAGCTTTTTAAGTAATAAAATTAGATGCTGCATGTAGCAATCCCATTTGTTGCTATGCAATTTCTTCAGTTTCCATGTATATGCAAATTGTTTACTTGCAAATGAGAAGCTTATAAGAAACTGTTTGAATTGCTCATGTCAAAAAGCAATATACTGAGGGCCACTTCACTAACTTCAAAAGGGACATTGTACATTCTGTGCGTAATTGGGTAAATGTTAAATAGACCTTGTGATTTTTGGAATTGATACGAATTCTGGTAAAATCAAGTTGTGAAATCAGCTGCAATTAAATCCGTTTTTTGGGTCAAAAATAAGACCACTTATAATCAAACAAAACTTCAGGCTTATTCAGCAAAATAATTTTGAAAGAAACAAAATACTACTTATTCTTAACAAACTATATTAAAAGGAACCTTGAGGATTTCCTGTCCCATAGAACTTAATTTGACGACTGAAATCCGCTCTACGTGGATGCTGTCTATCGGTAGAGAGATGAGGCAGTGATCCACGTGCCAAACAGGGAAAGCATCTGTACGCATATCATATCAGAACTGCAGAATGACGACATTGAGATTAGAGGTTTAAATCAGGTTAAACCTTAATTTTCGAATCCCTTTATCAGGTCCAAGATCAGAAAGTCAAGTCTCACAGCAATTTTAACGTTGGGGTGTCAGGAGAGCTGACCCACGAGCTCCAAGTGTTGCTTTCCCCTTTTTACTTCACCAGTGCATAATTGTGCCTGATGGAGGGCCCACTTTTTTTGGCACCTTCAATGACTGCTCTTAGAACCCAGGAGAAGTTGTCACCCGAATGATGTCAGCCATGAAGTTTGTATCCTTTGGATTCTTGGGTGCAGCTAATAATGGGAGTACTACACCCAGATGCCGACAGAACACGTATTATGGAATAAGTGCCTTTAAAAGAAAAGAATGGAACTTGCATTTATGCAGTGCTTTTCATGACCTCAGGACGTCCCAAAGCGCTTTTCAGCCGACGAGGTACTTTTGAAGTACAGTCACTATTGTAACGTTAAAGACTTTTAATTCCCTTAATTTTTCCTATGTCAGTGACTCAAGCTTCCCATTTTCAATTAGGCAGTAAAGTCCGTAAATATATTAAATAGTCAAGAAATCACCATATGCCATATTTATAGTCAATGAGTGGATTTATTCGGGTAGGGTAGGAAAAAGAAGCAAATCTGCCACTATCAGGCAAAACTACGCATCAACATTGGCACAAAATAGACCCACCTGGGGGGAGGGCTACATCTTATAACTGTCAGTTTACAAACACTCCCCACTGGCAGGAAAATCTTGGCCCTAATTTCATTATTGTCCCATCAGAAACTGACATTTCTTGAGAAAAGCATTAAATGATTCCAACTCCATGGAAATGAATAGCCCCTATTTTCTTTACAATGCAAGATGCAAAAAGAAAACTGAACAAAAACATCTACCATCAGAAGAATGCAACTCTGGAATCTCCCCAAACCAACTGCTACATTCTTGCTCTCCCCTCTATATATTGCTAGCTCGCCCATAAAAATAAAATGCCAAAAAACCACACTTCAACCAATATGCTTCTTAATTCATACCTCAAGTTACAACCAACAGCAAACAGACCTGTAACTGCCAGCATTTTACCTGGTGTTATGTAGCTTAAAATGCTCTCTCCAGACAAACCAAATTTGGAGAGACAGAATCTACAAATGTACCTCAGCATGCTGTTTGCAACTGAACATAGTATGAAAATTTCACTACTGCATCTTACTGAAATCTCATCTAATTTTTCAAGGAGACAAAATGGCTTACTTAAGAGAAACAGAAAATGCTGGAAACATTCATGTCAGTCAACATCTGTAGAGAGAACAGACAGATTAACGTTTCAGATGTGGATACTGCTCTGATCCTTCCTCCAGTTCTGACAAAGAGTCCGCACCTGAAACTTTAACTTGCCTGTTCATTCCATAAATGCTGACTGACCTGCTGAGGATTTCCAGCATTCTCTCTCGTTATTTCAGATTTCCAGCATCTGCAGATTTTGCTTTTTGTTTAAACAATTTCTTTAATCATTCCTCATAGGTACCTAATACAGTAAGAACTCACTGTGACAAACTGGCCTCTACTCGAACTGCAGATTTAAGGAAAGCTGACAACCATGGTGGCTCTCACTCCACTTGTACTTGCTATGATCCAATTAGGGAACAGCACTGAGATTAAAACGCAGTAGCATTACAGACATAAGCACCCGATAAATACGGAGCATGACCTGCAGGAGGGCAAGTCATTAGGGCCTTTTTTTGTAGGCCAGAGTTTATTATCGTAAGGTAGGTTTTAATTAGCTTGGATTGTTCAAATCAGGGGTGGTTAGTCTAGTACTTTCAAAGAGACTATCTAGTCAGACTAATTAGCTCCTGTATTAGCACTATAAGAACTACATGTATATAAAAGTTAATGATAAAATTATCTTGGTATAAAAATTGTGAGCATTTATTTTCTTTTTTTTAAAGTTAGCACAGTCTAACATCTTTGTAAATATATATATATTAGTTTACTGTTATTTACTTGCTTATTCAACTATTATTCAATAAAGTTTGTTTGGCAGTTTAGTGTTTTAAAGATGCGAGGAGAATTCCATGGAGGCACTAAAGAAATCTGAAGGAAGATCATCTCCGTTTGTTAACCTGGGCACGCCGTCAGAATTTACCTAGATATAAGGACCAGTGAAGATAATTTTGAGGCAGTAGGGAGCCAAGACCAACCTACAAGAGTAATCTTAAATACTGTAGTCGAAATATCCTGAACCCATGCTGACTATCCATTAGGTTTTTTTTATTTCAAAATATACATTATTCCATAAAATTTAAAAGATACACATGGTTTCCACACAGTTCAAATAAAGGGCACAAGATGCAGCACAGCAGCTCAAAGCAATACAGTGTAGATCGTATACACTATGCATTATTACATATTTTCTAATACATTCCGTACAATACAAGGTGGGGTGGCTTTATACTGTGGCCTTTCCCCATAAAGCCTTTGCATAGGTCGCACCTCGCTTCAGCGCGTCCCGCAACACGTACTCCTTGACCTTCAAGTGCGCCAGTCGGCAACACTCACTCGTAGACAGCTGTTTTCAGCTGGAAGACCAGCAGGTTTAAGGCAGACCAAAAGGGCCTCCTTCACCAAGTTGATGATCTTCCAGCCGCAGGTGATATCTGTCTCTGTGCGCGTCCTGGGGAACAGCCCGTACAGCACCGTGTCCTGTAGAACCAAACTGTTTGGGATGAACCAGGACAGATACCAACACATCTCTCTCCACACCTTCTGCGCAAAGGGGCAGCCCATCAGGAGGTGGACGACGGTCTCCTCCCCGCCGCAGCCTCGAGGGCAGCTCGCGGTGGCACTGAGATTCCGTGCGCGTTGGAAGGACCGCACTGCGAGGGCTTTTCTTACCACCATCCAGGCTACATCCTGGTGCCTACTTGTCAGTTCCAGTAACGAGACGTTCTGCAAAATGGCATCGACCATCTGGTCGGGGAAGAAACCGATCGAGTCTACCCTCTCCGTTCCTTGCAGGACTCTTAGAATGTTTCGTGTCGACCACTGTCTGACGGCTTTGTGATCGAAGGAGTTCCTCCTCAGGAACTTCTCCACCTGGGACAAATGTGGGGGGGGTGGATGGTCCAGCTGAATGGGACATCCTACACCTGCTCGGCCAAATCTAGCCTTCTCAGTGCGTTGGATAGATAGAAACTCAGCACGTAGTGACACTTGAGTGTTTGCGTACTGGGGCTCTACACATATCCTGAGGCAGCCACACACAAAGGTGGCCATCAAGATCAGAGCAACGTTGGGGACGCTCTTCCCCGCTTTGTTTGGGGGCTTGTACGTGGTGGCTATGTGGTAGCGTTCTACCTTGGGCTGTCCTTTAGGTGTTGATCTATTGGGTGTAGATCTATTGTGTACATCCTGCCCTGTGACATCTACCACCAAGGACAAGATCAGGATCATAGGAACACCATCACCTCAAGCTCACACATCATCTTGACTTGCGCATATATTGCTGCTCCTTTACAGAGTCAAAATCCTGGAATTCCCTACCTAACACCATCGCGGAAGCAGCACAAGGATTGCAGTAGTTCAAGGAGGCAGCCTGCAACCAGCTTCTCAGGGCAACAAACAATCTTGCCAGCCTCACTCTCATCCAGACAAGTTTTTTTTTTAAAAAGTCCCTTAAAATCACTTTTAAGGTGTTCACCTACTGCTTATAGCAGTAGCAGCTATCAACTGATACAATAAGCACTAAAGGGAATTCAGTTCTGTACTCAAATTTAGGTAAAAAGCATCTCAAAACCCAAAATGTTGACCAATGAGTTTCTCTAACATTGGTAGAATGTTCGACCAGTAGCAGAACCTAATTTTATCAGGATAGGTTCTTAAACATAGTAGTAAGTACACACGAACCTTGGCAAAAAAAAAATGGTTTGGGCTTCTCATACTAAATGTCAATTAACTCAGACTCTCTCGACTATTCAGTCTCTCTTAGAATATAAATAAAATTGCAACAGAGAAGAGTTAACAAGCTGTTAATACACAAAGGATTGCATAATAAACTTTTCAAAATATAACCTGCATTTATATAGTGCCTTCAACACAGAAAAATGTCCCAAGGTGCTTCACAGAGGCATAAACAAAAAAATGGATGCCAAGTCAAAGAAAGATATTGGGAGAGGTTACAAAAAGCCTGGTCAGTGGGGTTTTAAGGAGGATCTTAAAGGAGGAAAGGAAGGCGGAAAGGCAGAGTGGTTTATGGATGGAATTCCAGACAGTGGTATAGGTGGCTGAAGGCACAGCTGCCAATGGGACGGGGGATGCACGCACATGGTGGGAGGCATACAGAGTTCCAGGGGTGGTGGGGGGGGTTGTAGTGCTGGAGCAGGGTACAGCAATAAGGAGGGGCAAGACCATGAAGGGATTTAACCACAAGGATGAAAATGTTAAATTTGAGACTTGGGTGGACCAAGAGCCAATGTAGGTCAACGAGGATAAGGGAGGCAAGTGGGGGGTGGGGTGGGGGGAGAAATGCATGGGCAGGACTTGGTGGAAAGGATACGGACAGCAGAGTTTTGGACATGCTGCAGTGCATGGAGGGTGGTCAATGGAAGGCCAGCCAGGAGAACGTTGGAATAGTCGAGTCTGGATGTGACAAAAGTATGGATGAGGGTTTCAGCAGCAGATGGGCTGAAGTAGGAGCACAGGCAGCGATGTTATGGAGGTGGACGTAGGTGGTCTTTGTAAGGGAGAGGATATGGGGTCGGAAGCTCAACTCAAGATCGAATAGGATGCAAACAGTCTAGTTCAACCTGAGTGGCTGGGAAGAGGGATGGAATCAGTGGTGATGTTACGGATCTTGTGGCAGGGGTCAAAGACAATGCTTTGGTCTTCCCAATGTTTAGCTGGAGGAAATTGTGGATCAACCAAGTCTTGATGTCGAACAGTCTTATAACAGGGGAAGTGTAAGCTTTGAGAGGTGGTGGAGGAGTAAAGTTGAGTGTGGTCAACGTATATGTGGAAGCTGACCCCATATCTACAGATCTTGTTTAAAATGTACACATCTAAATAAGGGAATGTTGTATTCTATATTTCCCCTCTCTCATTAATCTGACCTACTGTCCTTTGAACTGATATTCATGGCAGTATCCCTCCTTTCTATGCTCAGATAAAATGTGAATGGAATCCAGACTTTACATAGGAACAGAAGGAGGCCATTCAGCCCCTCGAGCCTGTTCTGCCATTCAATCAGATCATGGCTGATCTGTACCTCAACTCCATTTCCCTCGATATTCTTAAGCAACAAAAATCTCAGTCTTGAAAATTTCAATTGACCTTCAGCATCTACATCCTTTTAGGGAAAGAAGGTTCCAGATTTTCACTGCCCTGTGCGCAAAAAAGTACTTCCTGATTTCATTCCTAGGTGGCCTGGCTCTATTTTTAAGATTGTGCCCCCCTTGCTCTGGATTCCCCGCCCAACAGAGGAAATGGTTTCTCTGTATCTACCCTATCGAATTCTTTTGTCATTTTGAACACCTCGATTAGATCACCCCTCAACCTTCTAAGCTCAAAAGAATACAAACCAAGTTTATGCAACCTGTCCTCATAATTTAACCCTTTAAGCCCCAGTATCGTTCTGGTGAATCTGCGCTGTACCCATTCCACGGCCAGTATGTCCTTCCTGAGGTGTGGTGCCTTGAACGCAGTACTCCAGGTGGGGTCTGACCAAGGCTCTATACAACTGAAGCATCCATTTCCTTACTTTTGCATTCCAACTCCCTTGAGATGAAGGCCAACATTCCATTTTCAATTTTCCAAGCCAACGGCACAATTCCCAAATCAAGAGATATTTGGAAATTTATGACTAACACATCTGCAATATCACCACCTATTTCTTTTAATACCCTGGTGTGAAAACCATCCCACTCCAGGTTAAGATTATGGGATAAATAATAATTTTTTTTAAAATAAAAAATTAATCAACATTTTCTCCACTGCCTTTTTTTTGAACTTATATAATCCAGTAAGTTCCTCCCATTGATTTATTTTTAGTTTCCCTTGTATCACTGGTATTTTATCCTCTTCCTCTACTGTTAAGGTCATTTATACCTCACCCTGGTTTTAAAATGTTTAAAAGTTCAATGGCATATCTAACAGATAAGACTGTTAATACACCCTTCTCAGTGACAAACTTATTCATTCCAAAGGAAAATCTCTATATATGCAAGGCATAGATAGAATGAAACCAACACATAGCTAAATGTCTCATCATTCAATAACAGGCAAGAGGCAACTTCAATATAGGTGCAACTGCCAACAAATTTAAGAGTCAATCTAGGGTACAATTTACAGAGGTGACTCAGAATACCTATGTCACACAAAGCCAAGTTTTTGTAATTAGTTCGACTGTGTCAGAAATTTACAAGCTTGACTCTAAGTGAAATGCATTCGAGATTTTTCTCATTATATAAATTTACAGAAGCACCTTTTGTCCGAAAGATGAGGAATTTTCTGCAAACTTTCCAAGAATAACTCTGATGCTATTTCACGCATCATCACTTCATAAATAAGCCTGAGTGCAAAAATTGACTTGCAATTGTCAGGATGCTTGTTCACAGCTTTTGTGAGCCAGACACTGGGGAACACAAACAAAATGACCAAGTTATGGAGCTACTGACCTGCAAGATTATAAAGATTGCAGTGAGGGGAACAAACCCACATCCCCATCTTTGTACTAAAATGCTAATATAGGTTGCAAAATTTTCCAGTATTCATATGTACATTACCTCAATAATGTTGCAGTAACCGTATCTCAATTGTTCATCTTGCAGTGTATGGGCTGCTACCTTCTAATTTCCTCCTCTGTTTTTGTCCCTTCTGCCATCCATTGGCCTCCTTCCAACATGCCCACCACTCCTTGCCATCACCTCTCACTTCTTAGGGGAAGTATTTCCCAATCAGTTGAGATCAGGCATTAATGGTACATTTATACTGAGAACAGTAGCTGCAGTATCACTTCTAGCCAGGCAGTATCATGTTTATAGTACCCGACTCCAACCATAGCTTTTCTGCCCACAAGAGAGCTCTGTGTGTGCCAGCTCTCTCACACGTGCAGAGCTTCTCTCCCAGCAATTAAAATGTAAATGTTTAGAGAGCGATGGTAGGTGCATTACTCTCCAAACATTTCAGCTAGAGGTAGGATTAATAATGCCCCGATGATCTCACACACTCTCTCTCCAATGTCAGGTCAACTCAACTCAAATTAATCTGCAAATTTAGCAATGCAACAAAGTGACATTAAAACCGCAATATAAACAAACCGTACTATATTGCTTAATTGTGGGGGAGCAGCAGAAATCCACAGCCAACCATTATAAATAGAGGCATAGTACAAAAGCAAGGAAGTCATCATGAACCTTTATAAAACACTGGTTCAGCCACAACAGGAATATTGTGTCCAATTGTGAGCACCGCACTTGAGGAAGGACGTGAAGGCCTTAGAGGGTGCAGAAAAGATTTATTAGAATGGTCCAGGAATGAGGGACTTCAGTTACGTGGATAGACGGGAGAAGGTGAGGTTGTTCTCAGGGAAGGTTAAGAGGAGATTTGATAGAAGTGTTCAAAATCATGACGGGTTTAGTTAAAGTAAATAAAGAGAAACTGTTCCCAGTGGCAGAAGAGTCGAGAACCAGAGGGGACATGAGAAAAAACTTTTTTACGCAGCGAGTAGTTATGATCTGGAAGGCGCTGCCTGAAAGGGTGGTGGAAGCAGATTCAATCATGGCTTTCAAAAAAGAATTGGATAAATACTTGAATGGAAAAAATTTGCAGGGTTACGGGGAAAGAGTGAGAGGATGAGACTAACTGGATTGCTCTTACAAAGAGCCAGCCTGGGCTCAATGGGCAAAATGGCCTCCTTCTGTACTAGAACTCTATGCTGATTCTCATGGATGTGGAAAAACAAGCCTAGTCTAACAACTGACATTTAAAGCTGCAGTGCCATAAAGTTTTTGGAAACTTCTCAGTGGCACACAGTAGGTTTTGTATAGTAATACGTTGACCCCATGGAGTATCTTTGACTAACCTAGAGCACGCAAGCTGGCTTACTCCACATACAAATCCATAGTAAATGAGATAGTGTACCTCAGCATGTTGACTGCTGAAGCCTGCAGCTCATTTCACAAACAGTACTTCCGCATCATAACTGCTAAGCAAGAACATCTCAGCTTTCTCTATATTGTTTTAGTTAAGTGTATGTATTTTAATGTCAAGTTGAATTGCATGATCCCTCCTGTGATAAGGGCATTATACAACAGCTCTTGAAAAAAATTAGGAATTTCCCAATACTGAAAAGTAATTTTACCTGTAAATTTTATTTAACTTACCCAAGCTTATAAAAAAAAACAAAGTTCCTGGCCTTCACCTTAATCTTCAGAAATCAGAAGCACTGGAGTTTTCCCAAATATCACAAGTCACTTCAGACATTGTGAAATGTCTTTAAAACATTCCAATATAAAACAACTATTGTTTAGTGATGCTTCAAGTTACGTCTCCACACCAATGAATGAGACCAAACCACAATGAACAGGGTGTTCTGATATAGAGTACATACCCAAAATATAAGCCATCTTTTATCTTTATAAATGCTAATCAACTTGCTGTGATTTTGCAGTTGTTTTTATTTCAACCAGTTTTATTTCTCAGAAAAAAAGTCTCCCTGTGGAAGATACGGTCACAGCCTTTTCAGAATTTGCTGCTATCGTACGGTGTTTATTCAATGAGCACAATAATAATCCAGTTCATGTTTATAGATAGAAGAAAATTACTCCAATTTGCTAATATAGGTCTGGTCTCCCCATGAAAGACAAACAGATCTAAAATGTATGACAAGTACAGAAAGCCACAAAATGGTTAAAATAACCAAAACCAACATGATTTTTTAGGTTCTGCACACCCCAAATGGCGAAAATGCAGGATGTGCGCAGACCTAATAAAATCTACAAAAGGATACCTTGCACTGAGTCCCGATCATATCATCATAGCAGGTACAGCACAGGAGGAGGCCATTCAGCCAATCGTGCCTGTGCCGGTTCTTTGAAAGAGCTATTTATTGAACATAATACCAAATTTGATCACTTCACGAGGATATGACTGTCAACAGCCCAAGTTTGGAGAGATATAACTCAGAATTGAACACAATACTCCAGCTGAGGCCTAACCAGAGTTTTATAAAGGTTTAGCATAACTTCCTTGCTTTTGTACTCTATGCCTCTATTAATAAAGCCCAGGATCCCATATGCTTTTTTTTTTAAAAACAGCCTTCTCAACTTGTCCTGCCACCTTCAAAGATTTGTGTACATAGACCCCCCCCTGGTCTCTCTGTTCCTGGACTTGCTGTAAAATTGTACCATTTAGTTTATATTGCCACTCCTCATTCTTTCAACCAAAATGTATCACTTTTGGTCCCTTCACATGAGGCAGATTGGGGCACTGGAAATGGTTCAGACGAGGACCACTGGATTAATGTACAATTTAAGGTCCCTTAATTATTAGGACAGGCTCAGCGAGCTGGGGCATTTTATTTTGGAAAAGTGTAGACTTCACGGAGCTATGATTGAGGTCTTTAAAATAATGGAAGGACTGAACTCAGTCCAAGTGGATAAGCTATTTGAGCTGGTTAGTTAGGGGTGACTAGAGGACATAAGTATAATTTACAAAAGCAAAGAACTAGGTTTGAGGAGATACTTCACTTTGCAGTGTCGCCAACCTTGCGAATAAGTTGCTAGTATGTGTAATGATTGCAGATTTGCTGCAAGTATTCAAAAGGAAGCTGGGCAAGTTCCTGCAAGTGGCAAACATCTCTACAAATCGAAGGTAAGTGGGTCATTTGGGCATTGAGTCACCCAGTCACTGTGGTCTCCTGGAGCTTGCTTGAGCAATTTTGGATGTAGAGAAAAATTCTGTGTTTTTCTAAATTATTCTATTTTTTTTTTCTCTTTTTCTCTCTCGCCCAGGAGATTGTATGACTGTTGGGGGAGAAGAAAAAGGGGGGGTTAGTGGTGTGTGGAAGTTACACCGTGCTATAGAACCACAGAAAAGATACAGCACAGAAGGGGGCCATTCGGCCCATCGTGTCTGAGCCGGCTCCAAGAACAACCAGGTGCCCATTCTAATCCCACCTTCCAGCACCCGGTCCGTAACCCTGCAGCTTACAGCACTTTAGGTGCAGGTCCAGCTACTTTTTAAAATGAGTTGAGGGTCCCTGCCTCTACCACCAATTCGGGCAGCAAATTCCATACACCCACCACCCTCTGGGTAAAAAAGTTTTTCCTCATGTCCACTCTAATCCTTCCGCCAATCAGCTTAAATCTATGTCCTCTAGTTCTTGAACTCTCCACTAGGGGAAACAAGTGCTTCCTCTCTACTCTATCTAGGCCCCTCATAATTTTGTACACCTCTATTAAGTCTCCCCTCAGTCTCCGCTGCTCCAAGGAAAACAACCCCAACCTATCCAATCTCTCCTCGTAGCTGCAATTTTCAAGCCCTGGCAACATTCTTGTAAATCTTTTCTGCACTCTCCACAGCAATTACGTCCTTCCTGTAATGTGGTGACCAGAACTGCGCACAATACTCCAGCTGTGGCCTTACCAGCGTTTTATACAGTTCCATCATTACATCCCTGCTTTTGTATTCTATACCTTGGCTAATAACGAAGAGCATTCCGTATGCCATCTTCACAACCTTATCTACCTGAACTGCCATCTTCAGAGACCTGTGCACATGCACTCCAAGGTCTCTCACTTCCTCTACCCCTCTCAATATATTCCCGTTTATTGCGTATTCCCTTTTACTGTTTGCCCTCCCTGAGTGCATTACCTCACACTTCTTCGGATTGAACTCCATTTGCCACTTTTCCACCCACTCCACCAACCCATTGATATCTTCTTGGAGTCTACAGCTATCCTCTTCACTATCAAATTTGCCAATCATGCCCCCTACATTCAAGTCCAAATCATTAATACATACCACAAACAGCAAAGGAACCAACACTGAGCCCTGTGGCACACCACTGGAAACGGATTTCCATTAGCAAAGACATCCATCGACTTTTACCCTTTGTTTCTTGTTACTGATCCAATTCGCCACATTTCCCTGTATCCCATGGGCTCTTACCTTTCTGACCAGTCTGCCATGTGGGACCTTGTCAAATGCCTTACTAAAATCCATGCAGACAACATTCTCTGCACTACCCTAGTCAATCCTCCTGGTCACTTCCTCAAAGAATTCAATCAGATTTGTAAGGCATGACCTTTCCTGAACAAATCCACGCTGACTATCCCTGATTAAACCATGTCTTTCCAAGTGACAGTTTATCCTATCTCTCAGTATTGATTCTAATAGTTTGCCCACCACCGAGGCAAGACTGACCGGCCTATAATTGTTTGGCCTTTCCCTCGTACCTTTTTTAAACAATGGTACTACGTTTGCAGTCTTCCAGTCCTCCGGTACCTCCCCTGTATCTGGTGAGGATTGGAAAATGATCCTCAGAGCATCCGCTATTTCCTCCCTGGCTTCCTTCAATAGCCGAGGAAACAATCCATCCGGCCCTGGTGACTTATCAGCTTTCAAGGATTCCAGTCCATCTAGTACTTCCTCTCTCATTATGTTTACCTTATCCAATATTTCACACCTCTCCTCTTTAACTACTATGTCTGGATCATCCCTTTCCTTTGTGAATACGGAGACAAAATATTCATTTAAAACCCTACCCACATCCTCTGCTTCTACACACAAGTTACCCTTATCATCCCTGATAGGTCCCACCTTTTCCTTAGCTATCCTTTTGTTCTTAATGTACTGATAAAACATCTCTGGGTTTTCTTTAATCTTATGAGCTAATATTTTCTCATGCCCTCTCTTTGCTTTCCTCATTTCCTTTTTTATGTCATCCCTGTACTTTCTATACTCCTCTAGGCTTTCTGCAGTATTTCGTTTTCTGTGACAGTCATAAGCTTTCTTTTTCTGCTTTATCTTGCCCCGTATACTTCTGGACAACCAGGGGGCTCTAAATTTGGCAATGCCACCCTTTTTCTTTGAGGGCACGTGTCTGCATTGTACCAGTAGAATTCCACTTTTTAGTGCCTCTGATTTCTCCTCAAGTAGTTGTGTCCAGTCCACTTCTGCCAAATCACCTTAGTTCTGTAAAATTTGCCTTCCCCCAATTTAAAACATTTACTCCTGATTTAACTCTGTCCTTTTCCATAATGATGCTAAAACTAACTGAATTGTGGTCACTATCCCCAATATGGTCACCCACTGTCACTTCACCCACTTGCCCATCTTCATTTCCCAGGACTAACTCTAGAATTGCATCCCCTCTTGTTGGGCTTGTCACGTACTGGCTAAAAAAGTTCTCCTGGATATCGATTAAGAATTTTGCGCCCTCTGTGCCCCTCACACTGTTTGAATCCCAGTTGATGTTCGGGTAGTTGAAGTCCCCTACTATTATTGCCCTTCCGGATGCTGGGATGGAACAGGCTCGATAGACCAACTGGTCCTTTCCAGTCCATCATATGTTTGAATGTTCCTAACCTATCAGTCACCTCTTCAAAAAATTCTATTAATTTTGACAAATACCACTTGCCTTTAACAAATCCATGCTAGCATTTCCCCGATTAACTAATGCATTTTCAAACCTACTAATTTTATCTGTAGTGATGGATTCTAAGAGCTTGGCCACAATGGATATCAGATGTGGGACTAACTGGCCTATAATTACCCGGTTTATCCTTCTCACCCTTCTTGAACAATAGTGTTACACTGGCTACTCCCCAGCACAACTTACACATTCGAGGATTGTGACTGGAGCCTCTATCTCCTCTCTTGACTTCTTTCAATAGTTTAGAGTGCAGCCTTCAGGGCCCGGTGACTTAACCACCTTGAGTCCTGCTGTTTTTTTTTAAAAATCCAAATATTTTTCTATTGCTATCTCTAATAATTGTTACACATCCTCCACTTACATTTTCTCTTCTACCATTGTTTGTAAAAGCTGATGCAAATATTTAATACCTTCATCCTCCAAAATTAGACTTCCTCCAATACTCTCAAGCAGTCCTCGCCTCTCCAACTATTCTTTTTGTTTTTCTACGCTTATAAAAGAGTCACCGATTTGCCTGTGCATCACATGAGTCTCGGTTATAATTTAAGTTCTAGGATATGTTTTCCACTGGTTTCAACATGTGTTCTGAAGTTAACGTGTTAACCGTTGACAGTCAAGCAGTGTTCTGTGATCACATGACCTCAATGTCAGGAAAGCTTTCAATTCAGTGTTAAATTACAGGTAATTTTTCACTTTACATTTACACTTTGAACTTCCAGACCATCAGCTATTTCAATTAAGGCCCATAAAAAGTTAGAGGGAGATTGGATTTCCTCCCAATTTGAGCTGGTTTCCCCAATTTGAACTCGAGCAGCAAAGGTGAAAGGGCAGCATTTATTTTTCAATTGTTTTCCCTTCATCTGCCTTCCTCTCTTAAGGCAACAACTTATGCTGGGACACAGTCCCACTGTTGCCTGCAGCCTGGTACCTTTCTCAAGTAGCTGTTCATGTTTGAACTTTGATGTGGAGATGCCGGTGATGGACTGGGGTTGACAATTGTAAACAATTTTACAACACCAAATTATAGTCCAACAATTTTATTTGAAATTCACAAACTTTCGGAGGCTTCCTCCTTCCTCAGGTGAATGTGGAAATGAAATCCACATTTCATTTCCACATTCACCTGAGGAAGGAGGAAGCCTCTGAAAGCCTGTGAATTTCAAATAAAATTGTTGGACTATAACTTGGTGTTGTAAAATTGTTTGAACTTTGACAGAGCACTGGCAAGTTATTCAACCACTGGGAGCATCTCAGGCCAGCACAATTCACATATCCACACAGATGTTTTTTCTATCAAAGGTTCCCAGATAGGGCTCAGCAACCCTGCATGAATTCCATACTTCAATTTCTAGCTCAGAGTGACTGAGACCATTGATACCTCCTCTTGCAATAACACCACGGGATCTTCTACCACCACCTGAATAAACGAACAGGGCTTCAGTTTAATTTCTTATCTGAAAGACGCCACCTGTAATAATTCCTGAGTATTGCAATGAAGTGTCAGCCTACGTCATATGCTCAAATCCCACAACCTCCTGACTCAGAGGCAAGAGCCACCAACTGAGTCAAGCTGACACTTTGCTCCACTTAAATCCAGGCCTGTCAGCAATGTTGTAAAAGTTAACTGAAGTGGTGCTACTTTCTCCAGAGGTGACAAGAGCCATCTCAAGAGGGTATTTCCCTGGCAGTTCCAGAGGCAACAACGTGAAGCTTAAGGTGGCAATGTTAAATGCTGTTTCCCTTCATGCAAGCTGCATTTTTTCTGGCTACTCCACACTGTCAGAATGCATATTGCCTAATGTGTTAAACATATTGGATTAAGGGTCAAGAATAAGGGGAGATTCCTTCTCATACATTATTTAGTTTAATCTGAATGAAAGATCTGAAGGGAACCAAATCTCTTAACTATAACAAGTGAAGAGAACTCATTTTGCAGGATTTGCTCACCTTCTGAGCCGATAACCATTAGGTGCAATTAATTTGCCCTTCATACATTTTATAGCATTAAACTCCTTCCTCCCACTCATTTTGAATCCATGCTACTGAAGGGAATACCATATGGTATTCTAATTGAATAAAAGTAACTGGAGCAGAGTTTTCACAGAATAATTCATAACTTTTACTCGAAAAACAGCTCAGGAAGCCTAAGAAAAGGTGAAAAATTACTTTTACAGTTTGGATTTCTGGAGAACAATACTACTTCGACCTTGTGGCACCATCTCTTTTACATTCCCACTCAGCACCATTTTCCATCAGACGCAGGGGAGAAATGGAGCTACAGCCCACCGCCGAGGCAACCAGGCATCGTTTCTCTACCACGCAGAGCAGACACCGAGTGAACAGCATGCAAGCTGTCGGCTACATTTTCATAACGTAAAACCCTAAAGGAGCATGCAGTGAGGTGACTAAAGTAGTAAGATATCAGCAGATAGCATATCTTCATAATTAGTCAGCCATGAATGAGTGGTAGCACTCTCAACTCTGAGCCAGAGGATTGCGAGTTCAAGTCCCACTACAGAGACTTGAATGCATAATGCAGGCTGGCAGTCTAGTGCAGTATTGAGGGAGGGGTGCACTGTCGGAGGTTCTGTCTTTCGGATGAGACGTTAAAGCGAGGCACCATCTGCCTTCTCAGGCGAATACAAAAGATCCCATGGCATTATTCGAAGAGGACCAAGGGAGTTGTCCCCAGTGTCCTGGCCAATATTTAGCCTTTAACCATCACAAAGAAACAGATTATCTGGTCCTTATCTCATGCTGTTTTGTGGGATCTTGCTGTGTGCAAATTGGCTGCTGTATTTCAATAACAACAACCTGCAATTATATAGTGCCTTTAACATAGTAAATCATCCCAAGGTGCTTCACAGCGGTGATCAAACAAAATTTGACACCAAACCACATAAGGAGATATTAGGACAGGTGTCCAAAAACTTGGTCAAAGAAGTAGGTTTTAAGGAGCATCTTCAAGGAGGAAAGGTAGAGAGGTGGTTAGGTTTAGAAAGGGAATTCCAGAGCTTAGGGCCTAGGCATCTGAAGGCACGGCCACCAATGGTGGAGCAATTAAAATCGGGGATGCGCAAGAGGCTGGAATTGGAGTGCAGAGATCGCGGAGGGTAGTAGGGCTGGAGGCGGTTACAGAGATAGGGAGGAGCGAGGCCACAGAGGGATTTGAAAACAAGGATGAAAATTTTAAAATAGAGGCATTCCTGGACCGAGGGCCAATGTAGGTCAGCAGGCACAGGGGTGCAAGTTAGGATATGGACAGCAGAGGTTTGGATGAGCTCAAATTTATGGAGGGTGGAAGATAGGAGGCCGGCCAGGAAGGCATTGGAATAGTCAAGTCTAGAGGTAACAACGGCATGGAAGAAAGTTTCAGCAGATGAGCTGAGGCAGGGGTGGAGATGGGCGATATTACCGAGGTGGAAGTAGGCAGTCTTCGTGATGGAGTAGATATCTGATCGGATTTGCATCTCAGGGTCTGGTTCAGCCTCAAACAGTGGCCAGGGAGAGGGATGGAGTTGGTGGCTAGGGAACAGAGTTTGTGGCGGGGACCGAAGACAATGGTTTCGGTCTTCCCAATATTTAGTTGGAGGAAATTTTTGCTCATCCAGTACTTGATGTCGGATAGTCAGTGTGACAAATTAGACAGTGGAGGGGTCGAGGGAGGTGGTGTTGAGGTAGAGCTGGGTATCACCAGCGTACACGTGGAACCTGACTGTGTGTTTTTGGATGATGTCACCGAGGGGGCAGCATGTAGATGAGAAATAAGAGGGGGCCAAGGATAGATCCTTGGGGGACTCCGATGTAACGGTGCAGGAGCGGGAATAGAAACCATTGCAGGTGATTTTCTGGCTACGACTGAATAGATAAGAATGAAACCAGGCGAGCGCAGTCCCACCCAGCTGGACAACGGAGGAGAGGCAATGAAGGAGGATGGTGTGGTCAACCGTGTCAAAGGTTGCAGACAGGTCGAGAAGGATGAGGAGGGATAGTTTACCACGGTCACAGTCACAAAGGATGTCATTTTTGACTTTGATAAGGGCCCTTTCAGTGCTGATTGGAGAGATTCAAACATGGATTTGTGGGAAAGATGGGCACGGATTTGGAAGGCAACATCATGTTCAAGGACGTGAGAGGAAAGGGAAGTTGGAGATGGGGCAGTTGTCTGCAAGAAGAGGGGTCAAGGGTGACTTTTTTGAGGAGGGGGTGATGATGTCAGATATAAAGGGGAGGGGGCCAGTACCTGAGGAGAGGGAACTGTTAACAATATCAGCTAACATGGGGGTGAGAAAGGGAAGTTGGGTGGTCAGCAGTTTAGTGGGAATACGAGTGGAGGGAGCAGGAGGTGGGTCTCATGGTCAAGATGAGCTCGGAGAGGGTATGAGGGGAGATAGGAGAGAAACTAGAGAAAGATGCAGATTTAGGGCTAGCGCAGATGGGAACCATAGGGGAAGGGAAGAGGCAGAGGCAGCTGAACGGATAGTCTCAATCTTAGTGACAAAGTAGTCCATGAGTTCCTCGCACTTGTTGTTGGTGAGGGTGGAGGAGGCAGGGGAAAGGGGATTAAGAGAGTTTGTAGTGAAGAGAAGCCGGGGGTTATCTTTGCATTCCAGGATGATCCTGAAAGAGAGAACAGTTTTGGCAGAGGAAAGCAGGACCCGACTGTGCTTTGTGTGGTCCAGCCAGATCTGGTAACGAATGGCTAAACCAGTTGTCCACCATAAACATTCAAGTCTGTGTCCCTTGAACTAAAGGGATCGGAGAGGACGGCCGCACCAGGGGGAACAACCAAGATGAGAGAGAGTAATTGTTTTAATGGGGACAAGGGCATCAAAGGTGGAGATGAAGGTGTGATTGAGCAGATCGGTAGCTGCAGAAATGTTGTGGCAAATGGAGGGCCAAAGGCTAGATTGTTGGGAATTTGAAAGTGCCATTGTAAGTGACTTGGGAAAGAGTTTTTTTCCAGGGGCGAACACAGAAGGAAGTGGGATTTGGAGGGGGAAGGGAGATATAAGGAAGTGATGCGAGATGGCCTTATCCACGATTGACACAATGGGAGTAGAGGCCAAGTGAGATGGCAAGGTCGAGGGGGTGTCCATGAATATGGGTAAGGGAGTTTATATGGAAGGAGAGATTAAGGGAGGATAGGAGGGCAGGGAACTCAGAGGAGAGAGAACATGATGAGTTGAGATGGAGATTGAAATCACGGAGGGTGAGAAGTCGCTCAGTGCAGAGGCTGAGGGAAGAAAGCAGTGAAGATATCTCTGAGAAACTTGGCATGGTACTTGGGTGGGCAGCAGAGAACAAGGATTTTAAAGGAGAGGTAAGAGAAGTGGAAGGTAAGATGCTCAAAAGGTACCAGAGAAGTAGGGGGGCACACTAAGGTGTGATTTGGTGATAAGGGCTACACCGCAACTGTGGCGGTCTGGAGGGGGCAAGTGGTGGAAGTTATAGCCAGGTGGGGAGGCTTCATATTCTTATAAATTCCCACATTACATGACTGTGTCAGAAGTACATAATTGGCTGTAAAGCACATTGGGCATCCTGAGGTCGTGAAAGGTGCTACAAAAATACAAGTTTTTCTTTCTTTAAACGGAGCATGTAACTTAATAAAATCACTGGGCTTTTATTGCCTAAATGATCATTATAGTCTCCAACATCTAAGTGGGACCTGAGACAAACCAGAGAGTTCACAGCAGGGATGTTACAGTCACAATGAACATCCAAGACACACAAAAACCCACAATAAACCTGAAGTGGTGTTTAACTGCATAACAATTGTAACCCACTGTAATCACAAGTGGATTTAAGAGCACTAAAAAAGCAATATGGCCAAAAGATCACTGGTAATTTGCAATATGATTAGTGCCTCTTAAAATGAGAACTTTAGATACTTACCGAACAGTACTCAAAACCATCTAAGAATGTGAGAGCTGACCAAAAAAATAATTAAGTACCTACTTTTTGGAGAGATTCTTGAAAATATGGTTAAAGAATTTCACGAACTCTTGTACCTTTGGCTAACAATAGTTCGACATAATTGCTGGGTGGTGATAACCTATTCTGATAAAGTGCAGTATCAAGTAAAATTCTGCCATGATAGCTTGGACTGCGGCGTTTTCTGAAGATAGTGCCTCACCATAGGGTATGATTCCACCTTTCTCAAATGGCCAATGTTCAGGTGTGAGACTGGACAGCAAGTGTCAGGGAGCCATTTAACAACTTGCATTTATATTAACATTGGGCACACAGCAACTGAATCCCTCTCTTTTTACCAGGTATCCCATACATGCAATTTTCAGCAGGAATCACATACTATCCTCTCAGCCTCTGGACCTAGGTTGAGATCAGATAAAAAGATCATCTCTGCTGGCTCCGCAGGTCTGAACCTCGAGTGTTACGATGTGTCTGGAGGGCACAGATCCATTAAAATTGCATTGAGACTGCCCTAAATTTATTTCACTCGGGAATGTCAAGAGTTGGCAGAAGATACATTCATTCCATCACTCTGAGTTGGCATCAAACCTAAATTGGTGAGATACAAGGAAGGAGTGCCAACATCTGAGACACCCAGTTCCTGCCTTCAGTTTTTAAACAAAATTGTATTATATATATTTAGCTAATGCTGGCAGTACTGTAATGTAAATGTAGCACAGAGCATCACCTCAAGCTGAGCCTTCCCCCAGAACAGCTGGTGGCAGCTGGAAGTGATTGCATTGCTGGATGCCAAAGGCTATCACTTTGGTCAGAACACTTCCACAGACACAAACAGAAAATGATAATCATGATCACAACTTTTAAACTGTAAATGCATTTTTGTTTCTGTGCTTTTTAAGTGCTCAGAGATCTACACTGCAATGCAAAAGGTGTACATTCCACAGCTCGGGCAGCGAAGGCAAAAGAACCATTTCTGTACAAAAAAAACATGGTGTAAAGAAGAACTAGCATTTTATGTAGCACCTTTCAGGACTTCAGGATGTCCCAAAGTACTTCACAGCCAATTAAGTACTTTTGAAGTGTAGTCACTGCTGTACTGCAGGGAAAAAGAATCTCTTCACAGAGTAATCTGTTATGTAACAGTACTGTACAACAAAGTATTATAAAACCACCACAGAGCAGTCCCCCATGTACTGCAGGCACAAACGGCAATAAACTGAAAGCAAAACTACTTATTAACTGGGATAGCCAGATAACAAGGGCAAATGATAATGGTGCAGGGGTATTCATTTCCAACAAAAATTATGTGGACATCAGATGTATAGCACAAAATCTGTGTTTGACATGTGGAGTACTGAAACTGTACAGATTAACTTTTCTGTTCCCTTGACAGATGCTGACTGACATGCTCTATTTCCAGCATTCTGTTTTTACTTCAGATTTTCAGCATCTGCAGTATTTTGCTTATTATTCTATGCCAATCACCTTAAATCTATGACCTCTGATTCTTGACCCTGCCACGAATGGGAACAGTTTCTTATCTACTCTGTCAAGGCCCTTCATGATTTTGAATACCTCAATCAGATCTCCTCTCAACCTTCTCTGCTCTAAGGAGAACAACCCCAGCTTCTCTAGTCTATCCATGTAACTAAAGTCTCTCATCCCTGGAACCATTCTAGTAAATCCCTTCTGCACCCTCTCGAAGGCCTTCACATCCTTCCTAAAGTGCGGTGCCCAGACTGGACACAATACTCCAGTTGTGGCCGAACCAGTGTTTTATAAAGGTTCATCATAACCCCCTTGCTTTTGTACTCTTATGCCTCTATTTATAAAGCCCAGGATCCCGTATGCTTTCTTAACTGCTTTCACAACCTGCCCTGCCACCTTCAATATTTGTGCACATATACCCAGAGATCTCTCTGTTCCTGCACCCCTTATTGCCTTGCTTCGTTCTTCCTACCAAAATGTATCACTTCACAATTTTCTGCATTCAATTTCATCTGCCATGTGTCCGCCCATTCCACCAGCCTGTCTATGTCCTTTTGAAGTCTATCACTATCCTCCTCACTGTTCACTACCCTTCCACGTTTGTGTCATCTGCAAATTTTGAAATTGTGCCCTGTATACCCAAGTCATTAATATATCAAAAAAAAATGGTCCTAGTACCAATCCCTGGGGAACACCACTCAAAACCTCCCTCCAGTCCGAAAAACAACCGTTCACCACTACTCTCTGTTTCCTATTACTTAGCCAATTTCATATCCATGCTGCCAGTGCCCCTTTTATTCCATGGGCTTCAACTTTGATGACAAGCCTATTATGCGGCACTTTATCAAATGCCTTTTGGAAGTCCATATACACCACATCAACCCTCTCTGTTACCTCATCAAAAAACTAATCAAGTTAGTTAATCACGATTTGCCTTTAACAAATCCATGTTGGCTTTACTTAATTAATCCATACTTGTCCAAGTGACTGTTGATTTTGTCCCGGATTATTGTTTCTAAAAGTTTTCCCACTACAGAGGTTAAACTGACTGTAGTTGCTGGGTTAATAAGAACATAAGAAATAGGAGCAGGAGTAGGCCAATCGGCCCCTCGAGCCTGCTCCGCCATTCAATAAGATCATGGCTGATCTGATCCTAACCTCAAATCTAAATTCATGTCCAATTTCCTGCCCGCTCCCCGTAACCCCTAATTCCCTTTACTTCTAGGAAACTGTCTATTTCTGTCTTAAATTTATTCAATGATGTAGCCTCCACAGCTTCCTGGGGCAGCAAATTCCACAGACCGACTACCCTCAGTGAAGAAGTTTCTCCTCATCTCAGTTTTGAAAGAGCAGCCCCTTATTCTAAGATTATGCCCCCTAGTTCTAGTTTCACCCATCCTTGGGAACATCCTTACCGCATCCACCCGATCAAGCCCCTTCACAATCTTATATGTTTCAATAAGATCGCCTCTCATTCTTCTGAACTCCAATGAGTAGAGTCCCAATCTACTCATCCTCTCCTCATATGTCCGCCCCCTCATCCCCGGGATTAACCGAGTGAACCTTCTTTGTACTGCCTCGAGAGCAAGTATGTCTTTTCTTAAGTCTGGACACCAAAACTGTATGCAGTATTCCAGGTGCGGTCTCACCAATACCTTATATAACTGCAGCAATACCTCCCTGTTTTTATATTCTATCCCCCTAGCAATAAAAGCCAACATTCCCTTGGCCTTCTTGATCACCTGCTGCACCTGCATACTAACTTTTTGATTTTCTTGCACTAGGACCCCCAGATCCCTTTGTACTGCAGTACTTTCCAGTTTCTCGCCATTAAGATAATAACTTGCTCTCCGATTTTTCCTGCCAAAGTGCATAACCTCACATTTTCCAATATTATATTGCATCTGCCAAATCTCCGCCCACTCACCCAGCCTGTCTATATCCCCTTGTAGGTTTTTTATGTCCTCCTCACTCTCTACTTTCCCTCCCATCTTTGTATCATCTGCAAACTTTGATATGTTACACTCGGTCCCCTCCTCCAAATCGTTAATATAGATTGTAAAGAGTTGGGGACCCAGCACCGACCCCTGCGGAACACCACTGGCTACTGGTTGCCAGTCCGAGAATGAACCATTTATCCCAACTCTCTGCTTCCTGTTAGATAACCAATCCTCCACCCATGCCAGAATATTACCCCCAATCCAGTGATTCTTTATCTTGAGCAATAATCTTTTATGTGGCACCTTGTCGAATGCCTTCTGGAAGTCTAAATACACTACGTCCACTGGTTCCCCTTTATCCACCCTGTACGTTATGTCCTCAAAGAACTCAAGCAAATTTGTCAGACATGGCTTCCCCTTTGTAAAGCCATGCTGACTTTGTCCTATTAAATTATGTTTATCCAAATGTTCTGCATTCAGATAAAGAACTTTCAAATATGTTTTGTGACACTTAGTTCCTGCATTTTTCCTTTAAGGGTTGATCCTTACATCCTTTTTTGAAGAAGGGTGTAAACATTTGCAATTCTCCAGTCCTCTGGCACCACACCCCTGTATCTTAGGATGATTGGAAGATCATGGCCAGTACCTCTGTAATTTCCACCCTTACTTCCCTCAGCAACCTCGGATGCATCCCATCCGGACCGGGTGACTTATCTACTTTAAGTATGGCCAGCCTTTCTAGTACCTCTTCTTTATCAATTTCTAGCCTATCCAGTATCTCAACTACTTCTTCCTTTACTGTGACTTTGGCAGCATCTTCTTCCTCAGTAAAGACAGAAGCAAAAGTACTCATTTAGTGCCTCAGCCATGCCCTCTGCCTCCATGCGTTACCTCCTTTTTGATCCCTAATCGGTCCCACCCCTCCTCTTACTACCTGTTTAGAAGACTTTTGAATTCTCTTATGTTCGCATTTGAGTTTTAAGCTGCAGAACCATACCAGGGCCAGTAATTAACCCTCCCCAGTACAAACCACTGCTTTTTGAACAATTAAAATGGAATTGTTGTACTTTGGTCTTTTGAAAGCAGTTTGTCATCAGTCTGCATTCATTGGGTCACTAAGTCAGTGCTGTTTGTAGGATCTTGCCGTTGCACAAACTCACTATAGGAACAGCAAGATCCTACAAAACTGACTTATTACAGTTTGCCTGTAATAAGTCACTGCAACTGAAAGTAATTCATTGTATGTGAAACACCAAGAAATTTGAGATGTGATATAAATGCAAGTCCCTTTCATATCTCCAGTCTCACTATTCCATTAAGTTTACTGGAGCAATAATTTAGAGCTCTGCATACAACCTTTTGTCCTACACGTTATGTTAAAAGGGATATTCCACCTGCTTTCAAATCTTTGTATGAGGTAATCCAATATTTCAGCTTAGAGATGAAAAACCTATATCTTTCTCCCAATAAAGTAGCTTCCCAGCAAGAAATAGTTAATTTCAAGAAAATCATTACATTTTGTACATAAGCAACAGCATCTCATCTCTTAATTCTCAACGAATATACATTCCATTGAGGATTAAAAACGCCACAGGAAAAATGGCTAACTAAAGTAGTTAAGGATAGTATTAGATTAAATGAAGAGGCTTATAATGTTGCCAAGTGTAGTAAGCCTGAAGATTGGGCGAGTTTTAGAAACCAGCAAAGGATAATCAAAAGGATAGAGGGAGAAAATAGAATATGAATATAAACTAGCAAGAAATATACAAACAGATTGTAAGAGCTTCTACAAGTATGTAAAAAGGGAGAGAGTAGTGAAAGTAAACGCGGGTCCCTTAGAGGCTGAGACAGGAGAAATTATAATGGGGAACAAGGAAATGGCAGAGACGTTAAACAAATATTTTGTCTCTGTCTTCAAGGTAGAGGACACAAAAAACATATCAGAAATAGTGGGGAACCAAGGGTCTAATGAGATTAAGGAACTTAAAGCAATATTAGTAAAGAAAAAATACCAGAGAAATTAATGGGACTAAAAGCCGACAAATCCCCTGGACCTGATGGCCGACATCCTAGGGTTCTAAAAGAGGTGGCTACAGAGATAGTGGATGCATTGGTTGTTATCTTCCAAAATTGTCTAGATTCTAGAGCGGTCCCAGTAGATTGGAAGGTAGTAAATCTAACACTGCTATTCAAGAAAGGAGGGAAGAGAGAAAACAGGGAACTATAAGCTGGTTAGCCTGACATCAGTCGTCAGAAAAATGCTGGAATCCATTATCAAGGAAGTGGTAACTGGGTTTTATAAAAGGGAAATCGTGCTTGGCAAATCTATTAAGAGTTTTTTGTGGATGTAACTAGCAGGGTAGATAAAGGGGAACAGTGGATGTAATATATTTGGATTTTCAAAAGGCATTCGATAAGGTGTCACATAAAAGGTTGTTCCACAAGATAAGGGATCATGGGGTTGGGGGTAATATATTAGCATGGATTAAGGATTGGTTAACTGATAGAAAACAGAGAGTAGGAATAAACTAGTCATGTTCAGGTTAGCAGGCTGTAACTAGTGGGGTGCCGCAGGGATCAGTGGTTGGGCCTCAGCTGTTTACAATCTATATTAATGACTTAGATGAAGGGACCGAGTGTAATGTATCAAAGTTTGCTGATGATACAAAGCTAGGTGGGAAAGTAAGCTGTGAGGAGGACAGAGTCTGGAAAGGGATATAGACAGGTTAAGTGAGTGGGCAAGAAGGTGACAGATGGAATATAATGTGGGGAAATGTGAGGATATTCACCTTGATAGGAAGAATAGAAAAACAGGATATTTTTTTTAAAATGAGAAATTATTAAATATTGGTGTTCACATGGATTTGGGTGTCCTTGCACACAAAACACAAAGTTAATATGCAGATACAGCATGCAATTAAGCAAGTAAATGGTATGTTGGCTTTTATTGCAAGGGGGTTGGAGTACAAGAGAAAGGAAGTCTTGCTGCAATTGTACAGGGCTTTGGTGAGACCACACCTGGAGTACCGTGTACAATTTTAGTCTCCTTACCTAAGGGAGGATATACTTACCTTAGAGGTGGTGAAACGAAGGTTCGCTAGATTGATTCCTGGAATGAGAAGGTTGTTCTATGAGGAGAGATTAAGTTGAAGAATGAGAGGTGATCTCATTGAAACATAAAGGATTCTGAGAGAGCCTGACAAGGTAGATGCTGAGAGGACGTTTCCCCTGGCTGGAGAATCTAGATCTAGGGGGCATAGGCTCAGGATAAGGGGTCGGCCATTTAGGACTGAGATGAGTAGGAATTGCTTCACTCAGAGGATTGTGAATCTTTAGAATTCTCTATTCCAGAGGGCTGTGGATGCTCAGTCATTGAGTATACTCAAGGCTGAGATCAAAAGATTTCTGGGCTATAAGGGAATCAAGGGATATATGGATCCAGCAGGAAAGTAGATATGAGGTTGAAGATCAACCATGATCTTAATGAATGGTGGAGCAGGCTCGAGGGGCCGTATGGCCTACTCCTGCTCCTATTTTTTATGTTATTATGTTCATATTCCTGAGGTCAGAGCACATACATGAAAGAAACCAGCACCATTTCTTTATAGGAATGCATAGCTCCTGCTCATAACTAAAACAAAATCCAAACCCATCATGTCTGAAAGGTAATTTTTAGCTATCCCTAATGAATGAATGGGTAAACAAATTGGCTCAGTAATGCAGATATGCAAACAAGAAAAGTTTGATGCCAAGACCAACTGAGTTAACTGATCTCAACTGAGATAGTGGCGAGAACACTACAATTGGCTTCAACATCCGAGTACAAGAGGAACAAAACCAGGATCCCTGTTCCAGATTACTATCCAGTGACTTCTACTAGAAACTCCAAGTTTATAGGTATTAGGAGACAAAAGGGTCAGAACATGGCTGTTTTGTCAGTTACACTCGCAGTTGCTACTTGCACGTGAAGAACGGCCATTTGGGCAAATTACTGGAATTTCAGCATGAATCAGAATCTTTAGGAGAGGAGGGGAAAAAGATAACTGGTAGACATTAATATGAATTGCGAAGTTCTGAAGAACAAATTTGTGGCACTATGTGAGTAAAATGATACCTCCATCCACTGAGTGACAGCAAAACACAGGGGCAAGTTTATGCAAGAATTCCCCACCTTTATTCCATCCAAGTGTGCAATCGAGCCTATACTAACCGTCCACTGGCGAAAGAGCTTGATATGGACCAGTGCGACAATTTATGCTGAGATCCTTTAACCAAGCCTAAACAGCATCTGTTCTGAACAATTTAATTACGCCTACAAAGAGACCACTAAATACAGACAATCCAAGCAATAAACATTCAAATCATATTTAACTGGTAAAAGATTTTAATTTGAATGTGATTCCACCCAAATGAACAATTCCATGCAAACTAAACCTTCGATAAAGCCAAAGGTTTGCTGTGATGGTAAAGAGGCATTTTAACTTGTAGATAAACGGAGTTTCCAACCACTCTTAATATATCCGACTGATCCAACAGACATGTTAAAAATGAACTATACTGTTTGAGTTACACATATCGCAGTTGCTACTTGCACGTGAAGAACGGCTTTATCGAAGTATTTAATGAAGAGGAAACACCATTTCAGGGATTTGGGGAAGTTAGAAGGATAGCTTGGAAATATAGTTCAGACCCTACACAGCTGATTTAAAAAATAAGATCGACATTGCAAAAGTAATACGTTGTGCACATAAATATTCCTTTCCTGTTTAACACATCACACAGGACAATGAATTTATGTTCAGCCTTACAGAAACAGTAACGTATATAATTGAAAAATTAAAATTTAGGAGTGGGAGCAAAAAAAATGAAGAACTCCAAAGAATGTTATGGAAGAAAAAAAACATTTAAAAGATTTCAACCCAACCAGCGTATGGTAGTGGTTACGGTACCAGACTAGAAACCCAGAGATTGTGACTTCAAATTCCACCATGGCAAGTTGTGAAAATGAATTCTCCATAACAACACCAGTCTATCCAATCTGTCATCATAGCTAAAATTCTCAGTCCTGGCAACATCCTCGTAAATCTCCTCTGCACCTTCTCTAGTGTAATTACATCCTTCCTGTAATGTGGTGACCAGAACTGTGCGCAGTTCTCAAGCTGTGGCCTAACTAGTGTTTTATACACATGCAAAATAGCCATTTTCAAGGTTCATGCACACTAGGAAATAGATTGAAAGATAACTATGGACACCTACAGACGCTGAAAGACGCCTTAGTAAGAACGGGATATGACGCTCGACTCATCGATCGACAGTTCCGACGGGCCACAGCAAAAAAATCGCATAGACCTCCTCAGGAGACTAACACGGGACGCAACCAACAGAGTACCCTTTGTCGTCCAGTACTTCCCCGGAGCGGAGAAACTACGCCATGTTCTCCGCAGCCTTCAACATGTCATCAATGAGGACAAACACCTCGCTATGGCCATCCCCACACCTCCACTACTCGCCTTTAAACAGCCACCCAACCTCAAACAGACCATCGTTCGCAGCAAATTACCTAGCTTTCAAGAGAACAGCGTCCACGACGCCACACAACCCTGCCACGGTAACCTCTGCAAGACATGCCAGATCATCGACACAGATACCACCATCACACGAGAGGACACCACCCACCGGGTGCATGGTTCATACTCCTGTGACTCGGCCAACGTTGTCTACCTCATACGTTGCAGGAAAGGATGCCCCAGAGCATGGTACATTGGCGAGACCATGCAGACGCTGCGACAACGGATGAACGGACACCGCGCAACAATCGCCAAACAGGAGGGTTCCCTCCCAGTCGGGGAACACTTCAGCAGTCATGGACATTCATCCACCGACCTTCGGGTAAGCGTACTCCAAGGCGGCCTTCGAGACACACGACAACGCAAAATCGTCGAGCAGAAATTGGTAGCCAAGTTCCGCACCCATGAGGACGGCCTCAACCGGGATCTTGGGTTCATGTCACGCTACACGTTACCCCACCAGCGAACAAATGTTATCTGTTTTTAATATAATGGGTCATTTGCTGGCTCTCTCTGCCTTCCGGATGTTTCTGCCTCTCTCTGTGTTTTTTCTCTGTTTTTTTTCCCTGTTTGTTTTTTTGTTGAATGTGTATTCGGGGGTTCTGCAGGTGACACCTCTCTGTCTGAACACGGTGATTGCCTTGGCAACGGGCAGTTGCAGGGGCAGTCTGTAAACACCATGTATTGTTCTATATGTATAAATGCGTAGGCTTCAAGGAGCTCCTGAACATTTACCTGAGGAAGGAGGAAGTCTCCGAAAGCTTGTGAATTTAAAATAAAATTGCTGGACTATAACTTGGTGTTGTAAAATTGTTTACAATTGTCAACCCCAGTCCATCACCGGCATCTCCACATTATGCCCACCCAGTAAGTGGTCGATGTCTGACACTTTTGATTGCTACACTGTAGCGCAAAAAGTGGAGAAACTGAAGGCCGTTTATATGCAGTTCAGCATGACTTGAGTTCTGCAAAAAAATGACAATGCTTGGGAGGGGGTGGGGGGGGAAGAAAGGAGGAGAATGTCTCAACAGATAGCGACAGCATGCACCAGCTTTAGCACGTTGTTGAGTGCAGGACAATTAAAACAAGAAACTGGGAGCGAGGTCCAAGAACAGCAGAATGAAAAAGGATAAAAATTTAAATTAAAATAAAACTGGAAATTGACAGTTAAAATGAGCACAAAGTAACAATTCAAGTAGCTATAAAATCAGTTTCCCATTTTCAAGGGTATGTTACCTTCCAATTTTCTTTTCTTCCACCTCTCTCTCCAAACTTCTGTGCTAGAGGTTACACACACCATGCAACCAAGTAGTATGACCAATTCTAAGCTTCCACCTATTCCACTGATACAAGGAATGGCACATCAATGGCCTAAAGGCAATACGCCCTCTGATTCCCTGACTGTCTCCCCACAGCAGCAAGGCTGGGATCAGGATTTTGGTAGATTAGCAACATAATTTTCATCCCCATTACTCCATGGTAATTTATAAACTTTCTAAAATATTTCCAGCACTGTACCAAGGTGGAAAAGGTAGCTGTAATACAAATGACCATAAACTAATCTATATTAAAAATTTTGCAGCTGCATGTGCTGTCAAGTTTTCCCATTGTGAATTCCTCTGTCCACAGTTATAGTAGAAATATAAAAATAAGGACAGAATGTATGGCTGTAAAATGGGGACTGAATTACAACTATACATCCTGGTCCAATTATCCTCCACCCTCGAACTCCATTTCAGCTAAAGACTGCACTTGGTTTTGATTCCGTGTGCAACGCTACGAGAAGACCAACTAATGTAACAAAAAGAATCTTTAAAAAGAAAGCTATGCATTTATTGGATCTGGATTGTCTAAACTATAGCCAAATGCAGCCAACAAAGCCCAGGGAACAGTTTCTATTTGCACCTAATTTCTAATGCAATGGTTTATCCTGTTTGAAGACCATGAATCTAGAGGTTTGGAAAGAACTACTCTGTGCTATTGCCTCCAATAAAATACTGAATCTGGACACCAAAGCCCATTCGCATCCACAGCTGGAGATAAGCAAATTAATGAGAACGCTCATTTCAACTTTTTTTTAAACCTTGCCGACAAGGCTCTGTGGTACGCACAAACAGCCCAAAAAGACAAAAAAGTCTAAATAGATGTTTTATAACATGCAACTAAAACTACATTTCTGACAGTATCATCACCTAGCACCGTTCAAGGTGTTCTGCATGACGATGAATAACATTGAAACATTTGAGTTGTTTAGTAAGGGTGAAAAACTTTTTAATTATTAGAAGATTATAAAAGGTCTTCCTCATGAATGGAGTATTCCATTTTTATGTGCGTTGGACTTCAAATAATCCCCATAGGCTTTAGACAGCATTCACCACGCTTCAGATGCATTTGACTGCCATATTCTAAATGTCAGATTGGTTAATGTTGAGCAATTTCATAGAAAGTCACATAGTTAACTTTAAAGCTTTCCAATAGTAGCACAGCACCTCGCAAGGGAGGACAGGTTAAATCTCCCCTCGCCTGAAGTCCCATTTTCAACCTTCTTGTTATGGGGAAACAATGATCAGAAACTCAATACCTTTTCATTTGGATAAAGGGAAAACAAGAGGGAAGAATTATTCCCAGTCTACTGTCACTTGCCTCGTGGCCATTTACACCTGCAGTTCAAGGGTAAAACATCATTTGCACTGATGTAGGCCACATTCCCATGATCACAGGTCACGAAAAATCTATATGGAGTGATTTCCGTAATGGACTTAACTGTTATTCAGGTTTATGTCACAATGCATTCATGAACAATAGTGGAAGGTTACTAATGATTGTAACAGTATAGAAACAGTCTGGAGCTAATAAAAATGCCTGAATACTTCAATTCAGGCTATTTTACTATACTGTAACCTTGTTCAAAGACATTTTCTCTGGAATCCTGCGAGAGATCTAGGCAGGAGGACAGCTCAAATTCTGATAACATGAAAGATCTCCCAAGTTTGCAATAAGCGAGTGAAACATGGATTTGACAATGTTTTGCAAAAATGCACCACAGCTGTAATAGGAGCGTTCCCATGAATTTGCTTATATCTCCAGCTGTGGATCTTTGTCTGGGCATGAGAATGAGCCTGATTGTGCTAAATACATTCAAATCATTTAGTTTTGCGATTCTTAGTGAAATCAGTGCCATAACACAGAGACAGGCCATTCGGCCCATCAAGTATGTGCCTGCGTTTTTCTTCATAAGCCACCTAGTCTAATCCCTCATTCTGTATTCCCCTTGGCTCATGTACAGCATAAAGGCCAGCATAAACCAGTTGGGCTGAATGGCCTGTTTCTGTGCTGTAGACTCTATATACCCTCCTCATTGTTTCCCATACTCTAACATTCCTCTTTTACAAGCAACTATCTAATTCCCTTTTAAAAGTAGTCTTCAGATTTCAAGTGTAAAAAAGGACATAAGGATTAAACACTTGATACATCCTGTACTGTCTCTTCCTTCTGCCTTTACAATAACTGCAGACCCTTTACACTTCATGATTGAAAATGTAGAAATAAGCTTTAATGTAGAAATAAGTTTTAAACAGCACAGAACTAAAAAAATTAAACCAAATGTACAGCCTTAGACAAAATAGGTTGTGTTGCAACCAAGAAGGAATAATGCTGCCACACTCACCTGAATCACTACCATCACATTTTTAAAATACATCAACATTGACAACTTACTATATATTCCACAGAAAGTTGTATAAATTTGTCAACTTGAAAAAGTAGCAATATAGGAAACTAATTCAATTGTGTCAGGAAATGTGTAAGCAGCTTTCTTTTTCAGCTAATGAATTAAGTCAGGTCAGCATGACCCACCAATTTGCTATGCCCCTCCACTCCCCAGCAACAAATGTACATATAATTGCACTGGGCTCTAAGATACCACCTGCTGACCAGCAGATTTGCACAATTTTGCTAGTCTGCCTTGTAGCAATTAGAACATTTATTATGTAGAACTGCAATTGTAACTTTCTCTGATTTAATTTTTGTAGCTCGGTTAGTTTGAACAACTTTCGATTTTTTTTCAGCCAACCAAAACTCAAGCATTGAAGATTGGCATGGTTGCAGAGATGCAACCAAATCAATATCCAGCATGAAAAATGTTTCACAAGAGGGTGGCCCAAGGCAAGTAAATGTCTCAGTAGCTCAAACAGCAACTGCATCTGGACAAGTTAAATTGCCCCCAGCACACCAGGGGTTAAACAGTATTAAAGGGAATGGGTTGGTAATTGGCACACTAAGGTAGTCAAAACGTACAGAAAAATGTTATCCGAATCCAGCTGCAGTTATTGGCCTATTTAATAGGATGCTGCAGGTGTTGGAAAGCACCTCACAAAATTGATGATTAAGGCTTCAGAATCACACGCTGACAAGAGTTACTGGCACACAGCATAAAAACACACATGGTCTGCCAACAGAAATTAATCAAACAAATTTTTTTTGCTCCAACTTCCCCAGTGACTGGGAATCTCCACACAGATAAGTGATGGCAAATCTCCACAGGAACATGTCAGGGAAGGGAGCCCGAAAGCTGCTGGCAGCTGCATTTCTGGCCGCCTCTTTTGCCCTTCTATTGATATGACTGCTTCACATTATAAACCACAGGAAGACATGCACCTAAATTTCTGGTGGCACCTTTTCAAACTATAAGTGTTACTACAGAGCTTTCTTGTTGCAGCACTGAACTCACCCCTTCCTTAATTTCATCTAGATTATTATTCATTCCTCCTTTGTCTTTAGCCTGAAAGTTTTAAACAAAGGGAAAAATTCCCGGGAAATTAGCAGTGAGAATGAAGGATGTTCAGCTGTAAATATAACACTTTCATTACCTTGTAACATTCAGGGACAATTGCTAGGTCTAAATTTGTAATTTTGAAACATATCAGTCAAGTAACTATCAAGGATGGGAAACCCCACAGTACCTCTCAAGCCAGATTAGACAGCTAGACACCATACACTACTAAAGCAACTCCAAACTGGACCAAAGTACAGTATGTTACTCTGCACTCCATCATAGTCCAATTTCCAGCCACAACCTTGATTTTAAGTGACAAAATTGAACACAATTCCCGCCATTACTTACGTGGGCAGCAATTGGTCACATTCTAATTTAAATACCCCTTCCCGGCATTACTTGTTCGTGCCTTCCTGCTACCTTTTATCCCAACTCACACTCTGTGAAAGTGAAAGCACTCAAGCGCAGAGTGACTTCAGACTCCAAAGAGCTTGGATAACCATCACCAATGGGCCATGCACAGGCACAATCCTAACAAACCTGGCACACATGAGAACCGGAGAACTAAGCAATCAAAAAAAAATCTACTTCTACAAACGATCTAACATACATGGGAAATAATAAACTTACATACGAATTAAGAACAGGAGTAGGCACCTCGAGCCTGTTCTGCCATTTGATAATATCATGGCTGATCTGATTGTGACCTCAACCCTACTTTCCCGTCTACTTACTATAGCCTTTGACTCCCTTGTTGATCGGGAATCTATCTAACTCAGCCTTAAAAATATTCAATGACCCTGCCTCCGCCACGCTGTGGGGAAGGGAGTTCCACAGACTCACGACCCTCAGAGAAAAAAATTCTCCTCATCTCTGTCTTAAATGGGTGACCCCTTATTTTTAAAACTGTGGCCCCTAGTTCTAGTCTCTCCTACAAGGGGAAACATCCTCTCAGCATCTACCCCTTCAAGTCCCCTCAGGATCTTGTATGCTTCAATAAGATCACCTCTCATTCTTCTAAACTCCAATGTATACAGACCCAACTTGTCCAACCTTCCTCGTAAGATAACCCCCTCATCCCAGGAATCAGTTGAGTGAACCTTCTCTGAACCACCTCTGAAGCAATTATGTCCTTTCTTAAATAAGGAGACCAAAACTGTACATCGTATTCTAGATGTGGTCTCACCAATGCCCTGTACAACTGTAGCAAAACATCTCTACTTTTATATTCCATTCCTTGCATAACTCTTAATGATAACTACCCGTATGACAACTGTATTGTATGTATTGTAGCAAATTTTATGAATAAAGTATATTTTGAAAAAAAAACTACCCGTATTTTATCCCAATCTTGGCATCACACATTTCATTTCCCCTTCCTTCAGAATTCTACACTTGCTAGTCAATATAAAACACAAAAATGAATTACCATGGTGACCATGAAACTATTCTTAAGGTAAATGTTTTTCTTGCATATTGGGGGGGGGGGGGGGGGGGTGCAGGGAGGAAGAGAATTTTCTGGCTTGGTGCTCTACATGCCTAACGAGTATATATTAGAGTTGTCCTATTTCGTGGAGGAGAAAAACCACTGGACTTTCAATACTGCTGTACACCTCTTCCCTGATCACTCCTCCAAAAACAGCTGATTAATAGACTGATACAAACCCTTACCAGAGCTAATTTCCATATAATTGGACAAATGCTGCAACTAGCACTGCAGGTTTTTAAAGCAATCAAATGCATTCCTGATTCAGTTATTCCAGCGTTAATCTCCAAATATCAAAGCTGAATTAATTGTGAACAGGGTTTAAAGTTTTTGTCAGGATGTTGTTTCCTGGTTTTTGCTTTTTTGACAGTTCATTGAACATTGTTCCATGTGTTGCGATAATGCAGCAGGTCACATGCAAACAAAGAAAGACCAGAAGTTTTTAAGGACTGAAGCTTTAAATAGGCTTTGAGACAGATATCACCAGCAGAGTAGACCAATAAACTAAGTGATGACTTGACATCTCCCAATAAATAAGCATGGAATTACTTCAATAGATGGGTTGCGAATCACCACTGTTATGAATTGAGCTTTATCTTGATACGTTCTACTCACACTCAACCAAACGTCAGCCCGTGCTCCCTTTGATGAGAAATGTGACCTTATGGAAAAAGTATCTAGGGTGTAAACTGCCCAGGGCAGACAGTGAGTGAACTCTTTTTCTGTTGGCATGTATGTGGGTTACCCCATAACTCCTGATCACCCTAAAACCAGCAGAAAATAGTACACCAATAGTAGGGAATATAACCAAGGCTGAAAGCTAATTACCATATATTGGTTGGTAGAATGAATTCAATATTAGAATACTTAATTTCTCACCAGTACTTTAAAACTGTTCCACAACAATAAGTCTTGTATCCTAGCAGTTCTCTGCAGTAACTTTTGTAACCTGGACCATGATGAAAAGCTTTTCTGTGAGAAAGATATTTCATGGAGTCCTTACAACTTCCAGCTATATAGGCAGGAAGGGAATGAAGTACCCACACTGCCAGTCTGATGATAGGCCTCTTTCCTTAGGAGTCAATTTGGCACAATAGGAATATTAAAAAGGTACATTCACAATTAAACAAAATTACCTATTAAAACAGATTTCAAAACTTCACAGCTAAAGATTGTTGGAATAAACTATGAAGAGCTTAATCAAGCTTTTAAAACACAATTATTGTCCTGGAGGGAAAAAAATGAACTGGCCTGTTTTTCCTCAATTCCTTACCTGGCCGTACCAGGTCACCTGTCACCAGCATCACTTGTAAATAGGGTGAGAAATATTCCATTTCACACAGATAGTCCAGTCAGATATATTTCCTCAAATGTAATTAGACATGGAGAAGAAAGTAAACCCAAAGGTACATTATTTGAATACTTATGGCTGAGGAATTCTATAGTCCTAACCTACACAACCAGAAGGGTATTTCAACCCCTTACTCCATAGAGAGAAACACAGACCTCTCTCCCAGCAGCAGTCTGAAGACCATTTTAAGTTGTCACAATACAGAGCAGCCAGAAATTCAAATTTTAAAAATGTATAATATAGAGATCCATATGATCTGAAAGTCACTGCCATCCAGTTTCAGTGTCCAAACTGGAATGAAGTTGGTTAACTAAATGTTACAGCTCCTACTGTCATAGTAATACCAAAACCCACTGCCTCTCTCAGCGGGTTTCCTAACTATATTCTATTGGTGCAAAAACGGACACGGTCCGACAACAGCAAGACCCTCTCTCCACTCCCTGGCTGTCTCCAGACAATTGAAGAAACCAGTATCATAATCCAGCATCCTCAACAAAAGACATCACAAGTTCATAGTACAAAAGTTGTTTTTGATCATGGCTATTAGGATCCAACCAACGAGCGTGTGAGGGTGAGCTTGTGCGGAAAAGAGTGAGAATGAAAGAAAAAGTATCAGCACTGGAAGTCACTAAGCAGAACAGAGAACAAACCAAAACAAACCATTAGATTTTTAAAGTAATGATTTGCTATTTCTATTTTCTTCCGAAGCATTCCAATAGAAATTTGCAATAATTCCACTGTTTACACACACAAAGATTTATCTTTTCCATGTTGTATCGATCTACAATGTTTAAGAGCATTCCAGATCCCCAAATAATAGGTCAACACAATACCAGTCTTAATCGTGAGTCATGATCATAAAAATAAAAAGGAATTCATTCTTTCCTTTACTTAAACTCAACAGTGAGAAATGTTGCAGATAAGTATCCCAAATCAATATAACAGAGTAAATACATTGAAGAAACTCCAACACTTTAATATTACAAACATAATACAATGATGAAAAATTTACACTAAGGCACAGAATAGGAACTTAAAAGGTATTCAGAAAGTAAGATTACCTACCTGGCAAAGTTTTCATTCTTCTAAAAAGCATCCTCGACACACTGCTAAAATGATCTGGCACCACAACACGTTCTGCTGGGGGAAATCACATAAGGGGACGATCTTCCTTAAAGGTGTTTTGTGACGTCACATCAGAGGTGCTCTCAGGTGACCAACAATTCCAATTTACAGTAGACAAGGCCTCATCTGGAGCATCAATTTATTTGATCACCTGATCCACTGTGGTTCAGGCAACTTGAGCAAGACCAGCACATCTTGACAAAAAAAGTGCAGGTCCTACCTATTGTTTGTTGATATATTGGCCAATTAACGTGTCCAGAGATGCAATGACACCCTCCACCAGTCTGAAAATGCCTGACAACTAGACATACCGTTTGCTACGTGCCCAAGTGAACTCATCTGTAATCCACTTGCTGTGGGCCCAACTGCTCCAAAGGTAAGCCACCCAAGGACATAATTGCTTTAGAGGCGGTTCAGAGAAGGTTCACTCGACTGATTCCTGGGATGAGGGGGTTATCTTATGAGGAAAGGTTGACAAGTTGGGCCTGTATATATTGGAGTTTAGGAGAATGAGAGGTGATCTTATTGAAGCATACAAGATCCTGAGGGGACTTGAAGGGGTAGATGCTGAGAGGATGTTTCCCCTTGTAGGAGAGACTAGAACTAGGGCCACAGTTTATAAATAAGGGGTCTCCCATTTAAGACAGAGATGAGGAGAATTTTTTTCTCTCAGAGGGTCGAGAGTCTGTGGAACTCCCTTCCCCAGAGAGCGATGGAGACAAGGTCATTGAATATTTTTAAGGCTGAGTTAGATGGACTCCAGATTAACAAGGGAGTCAAAGTTTATAGTAGATAGGTGGGAAAGTAGGGTTGAGGTCACAATCAGATCAGCCATGACCTTATCAAATGGCAGAGCAGGTTTGAGGGGCCGAATGGCCTACTCCTGCTCTTAATTCGTATCTCCTCCCAGAGAAGGAAGCTGTTCCATCAGTCAACAGCATCTGTTGAAGGATGTTGACTGAAGCCAAGTACCTGGTGCTCCAGAGGCCACTGCTTCAGACCCAGAGTCAAAGTTTAGGCATCTCCACTAGCCAATATAATGGTGATTTTCAGGAAGACTAGTGAAGTAAGTTCAACTGCAGAGATTCCATTTGGAACAAAAATGACTGCCACCAGGGAATAAACATGTACTATTCAGACATTTTTGATCTCTCACTGGAGGACTGCAAACTAGTGAGGAGGCAAGAAGACTTTGCCCAAGGCTGTGGATATAAAGTACATACGAACTTACATTTCTTGTTTTGTCCCTAGATGAGACAAATAAGCTGAGCTCCTGGAATATGTGGCAGTACCTGCAGAACAGCTGTTCTCACAAGCCAGTCATCTAAATACAGATAAAGTTGCAAGAACCACATTGGGCGGTGCAAAGAAAAATAGACAGACATTTTGTGCAAAGGGGAGCACCATGTATGAGTAGCTGAGACTCAAAGTTGAACCAGATACTGTTGATGACAGATGAATGGCAGCTTCCTGCATGGAGATTCTGCCTGAATAATATGGGGCACATTTACCATCTGAGGTTTTGCTTGAGCCAGAATCTGTTCAGTGCCCCAAGACCAAAAATGGGACAGTACCATCCAGACTTTTTGAGGAATACAAAATAATAAGTAAAAAACAATCTTTTCCCAATTTACATAAATTTGTTCAATTGCTGCAGATGACAGAAGACCACCTCGCGAAGGGCCCTCAGAAGAATGGTCAGACTTTAAATATCACAATGGATCAGTCTGAAAATATAGGAAGACAACTCAATGCTGGCTATGTGGAGCTTAACCTGGAGTAATGGAACATCTGTGGCAAGATCCACACAGTCCAGGCCTCAAACAAGGCTGCTCAGGAGCTCCAACCAAAAACATAAAAGGACTGCTCCTGTGGTCCCCGACTAGATCTGTAGACACAGCAGCTGATTCCATAGTGGGTGCCCGTGCAGCCACGGTGCTTAACTTTTGCAGTTGCTGTTTATAGCCTGGACTCTTCATTGAGAGTTACAAGGTCTGAGGTCAGCTGGGCTTTTTGCTTCAGCACCTGAAACATGACCATGGAATCTGCAAGAGCAAGGGAGGTTAGACCACTAGGTTGCATTCATAACCAGGGGTTGCTACTGTATGTATGTGGAATCTCTCTGCACGGTGCTCTAGAGAGATAGGCAGGGTGAACAGTCTCAAAAATCAAAACATGGGAGTTAATGGTTTAATCCATGGACAGGAATTCCAGAGCTGGTGCATTCAGACTATACATCACCCTGGAGTTAAAATAGCCTCAATGTGCCATTCTGAGGTGCTTGTTCAGCAAAAGCTGGCACATCATTCTAATTCTCCTACTCCTCTTGTACAGATCTTAACTCAGTCACCTACTGGAAGTGGAATGGTTCACATGGCCCCTTCTGCAGGCACATCATTGGAGAAGAGTCCCGTTGGTCATTTTGCAACCACTGACTCTACCAATGAGAACCTGGGTGAAAGACGTGGTGTCAAATCTAGAAGTGACAACTTCTTGCCACTCAGAGAGGGTAGCTGTCCTTGCACCTTCTTCAACAGTAGATGCCCCAAAAATTGAGACAGTGCCCAACAGTTAGTGTGCACCAACACAGATGCAAAATAGCTACATGCAATGGTTACTTGCTGGTTTACACTTGCCAATCCTCTAAATAAATGGTATCCAGATATATGTCTGATGTTTGGCAGTATAATACACCAATGGGTTCCAGTGCCCCAAGGTGATATTTGTACTGTTGATGACAGCCAGCCAGGCTGGAGTGGAGAAGGATTGACCAACATACATCATTGACCCTTTGAGAAGCCACCTCCTCGGTACCAAAAGAGGACTTTTCTTTCAATGCTAGATACTGGGGTGTCTCTCAATGCTGCAGTCAAAACAAAGGACAGTATCAGCGGCACTAAATCTGGTCATTGTTGTCAGTCTGGGGAGAATACGTATACGGAAATCCACCGCACTGACGCAATCAACTTCAATCCATATCTGAGGACCAGACAAAGGTGCCAAATTTAGTTCTCACTGGTGCCAGTGCTGTTGATGGATACTACTTCTTGGAACACCACTGGGTTCAACGCTTGAAGCCCGTCTTGTCCCTTGTGGGTGCACTCACAGGACTGATCGGTACAAGAATGGTTTCCAGAGTGAAGGCTGCTGGCTATCTTTTTGTGGATTCAGTTGTCAGGTATTGACCCAGTAAATCTGGTGCTGGAAGTTCCTGCATTACAGTAATGATGCCAGGCGGTTCCTGGATGTAGCTATTTGCTACTGGGTTAGAATTTTTTGCCATCACTTGGAATGGGGTGAACAAGTGACCATGTCAAGCTTCAGGCCTAGACAAGAGGTAATAAAGGTACAAGAACACAAAATCGTGTTAAAACCTATAGGTGAGTGATGGCCGGAATGGAAGATTGAAGAATTTTTAAAAACTTTTTTTTAAAAAGTCTGAAGAAATTTGATGAATTCAAGAAAAATATTAGGAAATAAGAAAATTCAGCTGATCTGAAGAATCTGTTACCACAACATTAAGATTTAAAACCAATGGAATACTTGCAGACAGTCAATGATTTTCCAGCACTGATAAAAACAAACACTCCAAGGTGGGACAGGGACCTAGTCATCCAACAGGGGTATTGCCGACATCAAAATCCCTTGCATAATTTTGCTAGCAGAACATTCTCTGGTGCCAGATCCCTCAAGCTGTATGTAGAAGATGCAAGCTGTAGAAGAACTGGAAGGAAACTATCTGACAAGACCCCATCCCCATCCTAGACAAAGCAAGTTACATAAATAAAACCTTCCTAACCAAATTAGAAATAATCTGCAAATTTTGTCTATCCCTAAAATGATTAGCACTACTATTTAAGTTTTACTGATCTTTATAAAATGAATAGTAGGAAATTGGAGCTTGCAACTAATAACTCTTTACAAGTGCTGTTGCTCTGAAATTCACTGATTTATTTTCAAAATAATGGAGATGCTAGTACATATTTTCTGAACAATTTCTCTAAATAAAAGTTATCATTTAGTTGTTGGCACTAGTCTGCATAGGTCAGGAAGGAATACTGTCTCTTTTTGCAGTAGCAACTTGAAAACACACCAAAACCAGCCACATAAAACATTCACCAAATATAAAGCAGCAGAATTCCTCTAATTCATAATGCAGCTGCGACTTCACCATATAAAATACCAGAAATCAAGAATTATGCAACCCAGCAAGATTCATACGTGAAAACCACTAACAATTCTTACAAGCTAGACTAGAATTATCCTAAAATTCGGTGTTTTAATATCAGATATATCCCTAATGTTACTCGGGTGCCTCAAGTTTCCCATCATTCCAGTAGCCACTTCCTGTTTGCCAGCTTTATCTGCTCTCCCGTATGTGCTTGCCTAACCCTAAAACAATTACTTCAACACGAAAACGTTAAATTCCAATCGCCAGATCTAACATTAACCACAACACGGATTCATTGCAACTCCCTTTCAATTTGGAATTGGGGGGGGGGGGGTGGTTGCAGAGAGAAAATCGAAAGACTCACTTTACACCTCCTCTCATCTTCCAATTTTTACAAAATGTGCACGACACTACTTTTGTTCACCAGATAGATTGATATATTAAATATCACAAATCAACTTGACGCTTTAGGTAAATATGTTCACTGCCATCTCATAAGGACTGTGTACAGTTAACTTAAAAAAGATGGCAGTAAGTACAACAGTTGGTCACCATTTTAATAAGAGAAACTTCCCAACGATTTAGATAACCAGAAAAATTAATAGTTGTTTAAAACTTTATATATTTTTGGGACGAATCATTGTGCGTGTGATTTGTGATTACTTAAAAACAACCAGAGCGTGCTGTAAAGTCCTGCTGAAGCTGGGAGCTGCCATGGTTTAGAGGAATCCTGTTGCTACTCCACGCTGGGAGATTCATCTCCGAGCCCTGCACAAGGCGCAATAGATCCCGGACTATTCCCATCCGGCCCGCCTTTCTCCAGTCCTCAGAGCACTCACTCATCGTGGGCCTGGGGTCAAAGCCTGCCCCGCTAGGCCGCGCTCACTCCGCTCTCTCACACACGCTCTCTCACAGACAGACCCCGGACCGCCAAGGGCCCGATCCCGGGGCCTGCGTGCAGGCACACGGCCTGGTTCTTACATTGGCATCCTTGTCTATGGCCTGGAGCAGCTGGTCCTTGATCTGCTGCGGGGTGGGTGTCATTTGGCGGCGGTGTGACGGCGGCGGCACGGCGGTGGAGGGGACAGGGTGGAGGAGGGGGGGGGGAAGGAGAAGGAAGGGGGGGGGGGGGGGAAGGAGAAGGAAGGGGGGGGGGGGGGAAAGAGGGAAAGGAAAGGGACGGGGAGCTGGGGGGAGGGAGGCCCGCTAACAAGAGGCGCAGAGTCTGAGGAAGTAGCTGCGAAGAGCGGCGGCTGCAGCAGGGCCGGTCGGAACCGTCATATTCCGCCGCGGCGCTCTCGGGTGGCTCCGTGTGTCCAGTGTGCGCCTCACTTTTTCTGGCTGTCTGTCACTGCCTGAAGCGAACCCGCACCACACGACCCAGCCCGGCCCAAGCAGACCAGACCAGACCAGACCAGACCGAACACTGAACCGAGTCTGACTGAAGAGCCGTGCGCTGCACCATGGGAATCCACAACTCCGGCTTCACCCGCGTCACAATCTACGCGCGAGCGCATCATCACCGCCGCCCGCGCGCGCGCGCGAAAAAAAAAATCAAATAACGGCGCGCTCCTGCGCGCAACCCGCGGCGCGTGCGCTGTGTTTTTTTTAAAAAAATGGCAACGCGCGCACGCTCCCGCGCCGTAACAATCGCGGCGCGCGCTTGAGCGCGCATACGTCACAACATCGGCATGCGCTTGGATGCGCACGCGCGGTGATGCGCGTGGGTTTTTCTGCCTCCAGGAGCGGCGGCGGGCGGAGGGAAAGTCTGAAGACCGCATGCGCGGCAAACGGGTTACCGTGGTAACGAACTGCGAATGGAGACTGATTGAAACTGTTCCCAGGATTGTGCTCCGATGACTCTGGAGCAGGAAGCGAGAGAAGACCTGCCAGAGGTTTATGAGGTGATATTTCTTTGATGACGGCGACTCCTAAACATAAATGCCGCTCTCCAAATAGCACTTGCTAGTCGATTGCCCAGGGTGTTTCACACGGGGAGTTAAGGCCAAGTGCAGCAGAGTTTAGAGGGTGAGTCCAGGATGCACAAATATTACTCAGTCCCCATTTCATGCTAATATATTCTATTTTTTATATAATACTCTAATTTTATTATTTATAGCTAAATAGTAAAGCTTAACCGCAATTTGGTTAGTAGAGTTGGTTAGAATTTAGGCTGAGGGACATTAAATGGAGGCACTACAGCGCTACCACTGGAAGGATTGTGTAATTACTCTGTGACACGTTTACATAAGCAGTTTCCATTCTAAATGGGCTCAAAGCAATTTATAATGGATAAGTTGACACAATAGTGTGATAAAAACGTGACAACAGGAAGTAATGTTTTGTAGACAGGAACTGTGTACAGATGTAAGCTTTTGCTGTATTACTAGTTGATCTCCTGTGGCATTGCAAATGGAGTAAAACCAAATGTACTCTTTAGGTGAAGCAGAGTTAGAGGATAATTGGGCCAGGACATAATTCAGTCTCCATTTTAGAATTATACATTCTTTTCTTATCTTTAAATTATACTGTTAGATTTTAGTGAGAAGTCAACCAAAACAACAAGCTCAAAATAGCAGTTTATTTTCCAGACTAAAGTTTGAAATAATTTTAAAAGTAACAAAGTCACCTAAATTGTTTTGTGCAGCACATATCATAATGTCATCATATCACAATGCCACTGTCAAAGGAATCCCCAGGAGCTCAGATCAGGCTTTGGAGGCCCTATGTGAATGGAGTCTCCAAACCCAAAGTGAACACAGGTAGCCACATATGGAGCTTAGCGAGAACTCAGCAACCCCTCTGAGTACCACCACAATTTACACTGATTCCACAATAAATTTTGATACTTCATCAGACTTTCCTTCAATGGTGACCATGGTCTAGTGAATTATCTGAGACATGGACTGGTACTGTTACAAATGATAGGTTATCCTGATGATTCAGAAGTGGCCCACCTCGAAGGATAATAAGAAGGCAACATCCCTGGGTAATGTTCCTGATTGATCCAGAATCTGACCAGCATATCCTTTTCAAATTAAGTCCCCAACTTTGACATGATAAGACCTGGAAAATTATTTTAATAATCACTCCAGGGTTTCAGCATTCAAACTTATTCCAGTAATCATGAACCAGAACTCAGTGTCCAATGTCTAGAGAATATGTTGTTTTCTCTGGAATCATTGCGCATCTTTGAAATTACTACTAAGGTTAGATTCATTATATCTAACTGGGTATGCAGCCATCTGCACATCAATAATTCAGCCGATGTATATTTAGTAGTGCTGTGTGGTGTAGTTCAGTATGATTATAGAAATGAGGACAGCTTGTGAGTCCGGGTACCTGACTGATTTAATTATCTTCATTGCTGGTTTGAAAATTCTAACAAAATGTTTTGCCCTTCCGTTTGAACTGAGACGATAAGGGGACTCTAAGATGTGACATATTCCATTGCACTTTACAAATTCTGTCAGTTCTTGGGATGTAAACTGAGGACCATTGTCTGAAATCAGTTCTTCTGGTAAACCATGAGATGAAAAATCAATTCTCAATTAATTAACAGTAGCACTAGTGGTTACGGATGACATCTGTGGTTTTAACTCTCATCCTATCACTACTTTGTAGTGTTTCTTTAATTATTTTATAATTAAAAGATCCAACGCAGGCTGTGCAAATATTAGTTTCTGTTCTAAAATGGCTCCGTCAAAAAACTGACACAAACCCTACTTCTAAGGCAGGTCACATACAAAGCTTAAATAGAGCTCAGTGTCCTCGAGTGACAAAGTACATAATTTAATTAAATACCTTTTACAACCCATGAAAGTAACACACTAGACATAACATCATTTATCTCATTACTTTTATATGGGACCTTGCTCTGTGCAAATCAGCTGCTGTGTTTGCCTACAGAATAACAGCCAATACAGTTCAATTGGCTGTAAAGCACTTTGGACATCCTGAGGATGCGAAGGTGCAATATATAAATAGAAGTTCTTTATTAGAGGGTGTGAGGGGAGTGGTGGCAGGTTCAACCTTCCACATTCCCCTGATTTTCCAACTTCAGCCATATTTCTGTGAAGAGGTATTCATGCTTCATCATGGTGTTCGTTTAGCCTTACAAGAAAACTGAAATAATTGCTATTTCAAATTTTACTTTTATTTTACTTTCACATCAACAGCCATTTACATTTGTAAAGAAAGAACTTGCATTTATATAGCGCCTTTCACAACCTCAGGACGTCCAAAAACACTTCACAGCCGATTAAGTACTTTTTGAAGCATAGTCACTGTTGTAATGTAGGAAGCGCGGCAGCCAATTTGTGCACAGCAAGATCCCATAAACATCAATGTGATAATGACAGACAGTCTGTGTTTTTAATGATGTTAGTTGAGGGATAAATATTGATCAGGACTCTGGGGTGAATTTTCCTGCTCTTCTCCAAAATAGTGCCACAGGATCCTTTACGTCCACCTGAGAGGGCAGACGAGGCCCTCTGTTTAACATCTCATCTAAAAGACAGTACCTCCGACTGGAATGTCAGTCAATATTATGTGCACAAGCTACTGGGGTGGGACTTAAACCCACAACCTTCTGACTCAGAGACAAGAGGCTACCACTGAGCCACAGCTGACACCTAATAGCACCTTTAATGTACCAGGGCTCCCATGGAGCTTCACAGAGGGGCTGATCTTATACTAAACAGGAATTGGGAGGAGTTTCATAAGGTTACCAAAAGCACAGTTGAAAGATGGGTTTCAAGAAGGCATTTAAAAGCAGGGAGAGATGTGACAAAGCAGAGAGATTTTGGTAGAGAATACCCGAGTGCAATGCTATGATGGCTGAAGACTCTGCCACCCCTGTAGATTGGAAGGAGGATGATACAAAGTAGTTTGAACATTAGAACATAAGAAATAGGAGCAAGAGTAGGCTGTAGTGCCCCTCGAGCCTGCTGCGCCATTCAGTGAGATTATGGCTGATCTTCAACCTCAACTCCACTTTCCCGCCCGATCCCCATGTCCCTTGATTCCCTTAGAGTCCAAAAATCAATCGATCTCAGTTTTGAATATACTCAACGTTCACAGCACTCTGGGTAGAGAATTCCAAAGATTCATCACCCTCTGAGTGAAGAAATTACACCCCATCTCAGTCCTAAATCGCCCACCCCTTATCCTGAGATTATGCCCCCTAGTTCTAGACTCTCCAGCCAGGGGAAACAGCTTCTCCGTATCTACCCTGTCAAGCCCTCTAAGAATTTTATACGTTTCTACGAGATCACCTCTCATTCTTCTAAACTCCAGAGAGTATAGACCCATTCTACTCAATCTCTCCTCATAGGACAACCCTCTCATCCCAGGAATTAATCCAGTGAACCTTCGTTGCACCACCTCTAAAGCAAATATATCCTTCCTTAGGTAAGGAAACTAAAACTGTACACAGTACTCCAGGTGTGGTCTCACCAAAGTCCTGTTCAAGAGTAACTTCCTTACTCTTGTACTCCAACACCCTTCTAATAAAGGCCAACATACCATTTGCCTTCCTAATTGCTTGCTGTACCTACGTGTTAACTTTCTGTGTTTCGTGTACAAGGACACCCAAATCCCTGTGAACAGCAACATTTAATAGTTTTTCACCATTAAAAAATATACTGCCTTTCTATCCTTCCTACCAAAATGAATAATCTCACATTTCCCCACATTATCCACATCTGCCTCCTTCTTGCCCACTCGCATTTTTTTTATTCGTTCATGGGATGTGGGCATTGCTGGCGAGGCCGGCATTTATTGCCCATCCCTAATTGCCCTTGAGAAGGTGGTGGTGAGCCGCCTTCTTGAACCGCTGCAGTGCAGTCCGTGTGGTGAAGGTTCTCCCACAGTGCTGTTAGGAAGGGAGTTCCAGGATTTTGACCCAGCGACGATGAAGGAACGGCAATATATTTCCAAGTCGGGATGGTGTGTGACTTGGAGGGGAACGTGCAGGTGGTGTTGTTCCCATGTACCTGCTGCTCTTGTCCTTCTAGGTGGTAGAGGTCACGGATTTGGGAGGTGCTGTCGAAGAAGCCTTGGCGAGTTGCTGCAGTGCATCCTGTGGATGGTACACACTGCAGCCACTGTGCGCCAGTGGTGAAGGGAGTGAATGTTTAGGGTGGTGGATGGGGTGCCAATCAAGCGGGCTGCTTTGTCCTGGATGGTGTTGAGCTTCTTGAGTGTTGTTAGAGCTGCACTCATCCAGGCAAGTGGAAAGTATTCCATCACACTCCTGACTTGTGCCTTGTAAATGGTGGAAAGGCTTTGGGGAGTCAGGAGGTGAGTCACTCGCCGCAGAATACCCAGCCTCTGACCTGCTCTTGTAGCCACAGTATTTATATGGCTGCTCCAGTTAAGTTTCTGGTCAATGGTCAAGCTGTTTCAGAAAGACAGCAGTTAGTCTCGGAACTTCTTGCCTCCTTTCACGTGGCGTGAAAGAAAAAGCCCGGGAATCCCGACCCCCCCCACACCGGGATTGAAATCGGAAACTGTGGGAAAATGGAGGCCCGATGCCTCCTTGAAAGGTTTTACAGCCCGACCCTTTTACACCTCCTTGGTCACCTGCCCTCCGTCCCGCTCCGGTGAATACCCGAAATGGGCGGGTTGGAGGTGGGTTGAGAGCGAGTCTGAAATGGTTGCAGTTTTGAATGCCCCCCCGCCCCCAACCCTCCATTTTTCACTTTTAAATTTGTGCCCTTTGTGTCCTCCACACAGTTTGAATCCGAAAGAGCGAAATGTAGTGCTATCAGTCTAGTCTTTTGTTTTCAAATTTTATTCAAACTTGATTTTTGCTTTCCATATTTTCATTCTAATCTTTTAGGGAATTTTTTTACCCAACTCAACAAGCTACAAGAAAAGTTGAGAAATAATAAACTGGTGCTTAAATGATAGCTGTGTTTTCTCTTTTGATTTCTGACTTTTTCTGAAAGTCTATGAATTATTGGACAGTATGGTTTAAATTCTAGGAGTAATTTTAGTTTTATTCTTGTCTGATCATTTCAAACTTAATCTTATTTTGTTTCTTATTAAAAATGTAGTACTAATTTTTATCTTTGCTGATGAAAATACAATATTTTTCACCTCTTTTTGCTCTGGTTCAACTTGTGCATCTTCTTGTTACACTCTTGGGGGTTTTAGTACCTTCTTGTCTTCCAATGGTCCAACAGGTGTTCCCATGCACAGACCTTAGTCCATAGCTATCAGGAAGCTGAACCCTTTTCTATACCCTGCCTGTGCAGGGGTGAATTCGTGAGAGAAACCCCATTTGCAGTCGTCTGCTTACTAGATTTAATATACTATCATGGAAATACAGACTCGGAAATTCCTCTGGTCTCCCATCGTAAGACTGACAATCATGATTCTGCTATTATTTAACTGGATTTGGGTAAATTTCAGATTTCTCTGCAGTTCTTTACATTGCAGGCTCTATACATCTTGAACCGGAACTTGTTCAGAGCGGCATGGCAATGTTCGCAGCAGTTTCTGCAAATTAAATGTACGAATTTACTTACTGCGGATCCATGGCGTGGACTTGCGTGATTTGCAAGTTTTTTAAAAATGCGCGGTATCAACCCAGCCTCTGAACAGTGTGGGTTGATTCACACGCGAAATGTCTGTGAGAATGGAAGACACACCCACAAAATCTGTCAGGAAGAGAAGTCACGCCCACAAGCAGGCAAGCAAAGTTCATTCATTTAAAGTAATATTCTGCAAGTCAGTGTAAATAAAAATTTTAATATTTTTGTTATAAAAAGCCAAAGTAGTAGTTTAATTAAATTAAAGAGACCGAAGTTAAAAGTAAAAAAATGTTTTTTTACTTTTAAAATTTTTTTAATGACCAAAAAATATTACTATAAGGGGTAATATGCGACACCACATTTTTAAAATGTAATTTTTTTGTGGTTTGGCAGTCATTAAGAGTCATCGCGCCTTTAAAAAGTAGTGTAGACCTGGCATTTTTCAGCGTACCTTTTGATGGCATAAGTAGTTACGTTCCAGCTGGGAAGATGGGAAAGTTCACGATTTTTCTGTTATTTCAATGATAATGGCATGCGATTCCCCTTTAATTCACAGCTGTCAAATTGCTGGCGAACCAATAGGAGCAAGTTCACGATTTCCGGTTTTTAGTGCGCATGTGCAAATGCATGAACTTGTTTCATCGATTCGCCGGTGGAGACAGAGGACGCCATTGAGGAACGCCATTCTCAGGTGAGTAATTTCTGCCCCATTATTCCATCCTTGTAAAACATCTTTCTTTCCCATCCCTGGCATAAGACTGTTGAACCTACACTGTACTCTGTCTATGGCTTTAATGTTCTTTCTATAATGTGCCGCCCAAAACTCCACGTCAGCAGAACCCCCAGGAAAACAGTGGAGACCCAGTTAGGAAAGTATGAACCCAGTTGCGCTCTCTCCATGTTTCCAGGAGTTCCCTTAATGACTTGTAGGGAGTGTGACTGGGAGTGCCTGCACCTCAGGCTTCAGTGGGACTAGGAGTAGTAGTGATGGATAGTATGTTGAGTGAGAGGAGGTGTACCGGCTTCCACAGGGGTATATATGGGCCTCGCCGGTGGGGTCCAGGCCAGGTAAGCAGCCTGGACCCCAAAGAGTTCTAAATATTTTTTGAAAAAAATTCTGCTGATCGGCCCCCTTGATTGGAGGGGCAGTGGGACATTTGGCAGAGTCAGGCAGAGATGCCTCAGAAACCTCCGCGCTCCCTACGGGCGCTGGAATTTCTGGCAGGCATGGGCAGGAGGGTACTGGAGATGTACCTGAAGTGGCACTTGTTAATGAGATCCCCTCATACTGACTCTGCAAAATTCCAGGGGAGTCAGTGCTGGATGGCACCATCACCATCTTAGCAGAATGGCCAGGACCTGAGGAATTTCAGAGTCATAGAAGTTTACTACTACCTGTGGCAAAGCATTTCATGCTTCAGCAACTTGCTACTAAAAAAAATATTCTAACCTCTCTCCTTGTTCTCTTTAGTGACAATTTTAAATTATCACTTAATTCCAGAGAGAATAATCCTTCCTTATTCAGCCTCTCAACCCCCTTCAGAATTTTAAATCTCGTCAGCCATCTCTGCTCCAGTGGAAATAGTCTCAGTATCTCAAGTCTCTCCTCATAATTACAGTTTCCTATTCCTGGTCTGGTCATTATCACATTGCTGTTTGTGGGAGCTTGCTGTGCGCAAATTGGCTGCTGTGTTTCCCATATTACAACAGTGACTACACATTTAAAGTACTCAATTAATTGTAAAGCACTTTCGGATGTCCTGAGGTCATGAAAGGCACTGTATAAAAGCAAGTCCTTTCTCTTCATCCTGATGAACCTACGCTCTATGCTGTTGATGGGTTTTAATGTCATAATGGGATGCCCTAATCTGCACACAGCATCCCAACTATGGTCCTGTACAAATGTAGCATTGCTTTGATGCTCTTGTACTTTGCGCTCTATTTATAAAACCCAAAATGTCATCGGCTTTCTTTATGTCTTTATCTGCCTGCACTCACAGGTATTATGGATTTGAACTCTTACATCCCTCTGTTTATTCACACCCTTTGAGTATATCTTCTCCTTTCTTGTTTTCACACTCCTCCAAATTAAATTGATATGTCACCCGTTTGCCCATTCTGCAAACCTGTCTATCTCTTCTACGAAAGTGGACCCAGCACTGACTGCTGGAGCACAGCATTTCCAATCCTGCTGTGATCCATGCAATACCCATTAATCCTAACCCTTTATTTTCTGTTAGTCAACCAAATTTCTACTCATGCTGCTACATTGCCCCTCATTCTATACTCCTGAATTGTAACAAGCCTCCTGTGAAGAACCTTATCTACTGCCTTCTGTGCATATATACCACATTGTGGATTCAAGTCCCACTACAGAGACTTGAGCACATAATGTAGGCTGACACTCCAGTGCAGTACTGAGGGAGTGTTGCACTGTCAGAACTGCCATCTTTCAGATGAGACGTTAAACTGAGGCCCCATCTGCCCTCTAAGGTGGTCGTAAAAGATCCCATGGCACTATTTCGAAGAAGAGCATGGGAGTTCTCCCCAGTTGTCCTGGGTCAATATTTATTCCTCAACCAACATCAATAAAACATATCTGGTCATTATCTTATTACTGTTTGTGGGATATTTCTGTGTGCAAATTGACTGCTGCATTTCCTACATTATAACACTTCAAAAAAAAGTAATGAATTGGCTGTAAAGCACTTTGGGATGTCCTGAGGCCATGAAAGGCGTTATATAAATCCAAGTTCTTTGGGTTTATTTACCGCATTCCCTTTAACTACCCAATTAGCCACGTCTTCAAAAAAAACTATTACATTTTTCAAATACAACGGACCTTTAACAAATCCATGCTGGATGTCACTGATTAACCCATGCATTTATCTATACCCACAAATTTTATCTCGAATTGTGGATTCTAAGAGATAGACTTACTGGTCTATAGTTACCCCATTTATCCTTCTTTCCCTTCTTGAACATTGGCTACAATTTGCACATTTAAGGAGGACTGAAAAATTGTGCCAGCACCTCTGCTATCTCCTCTCTGACTTCCTTCATCAGCCTAGTCTGCATGCCATCAGGGCCCAATGATTTATCTATCTTCAATTCTGCTAATTTTTTCACAACTGATTCCTTTTCTACAGTTATATCTAACAATTGTTCCACATCCTCCTCTAGTATACCTACATTCTCACTTCCATCATCACTTGTAAAAACTGATGCAAATATTTATTTTATATATATCCGCCATACCTTTATCCTCCACAATAGATTACCCCCTTCGTCGCTGAGCCATTCTACCTTCTCTTTAACTAATCTTTTACCTTTTTATGCTTATAAAAACACTCACTATTTCTTTTTATTTTATCTGCAACACTTTGTTCTGAATCCCTTTTGCACCTCCCCGCTACACACTCTATATTCCCCATGATTTTCTTTAGTATTGTTAATCCTAGTTTTGTTATATGGCTCACTTAAATTTCACTTTAGTTTTAATCTATCTTTCCATGCACCCTATTCTTTATGCACTCATTTTCTTCCTTATAGAAATTTATCTATCCACTGCATATTTGACAATTCCCCACTGCTGTCCCCACTTTTATGCCCAGTTTTTCTAAGCTAAATTCCTTCTTTTCTCGCTTAACTTTGCCTTTTTCCAGTCCAGCACCCTTATCTTTCACTCTTAATTATCCTTTTCTCACCTTGTTACCAAATCCATTTCAAAATAGTGGCTACTATCAACTAATCACTTTATTTAAATACATGAATAGCAAATGAAGCACAATGAATAGCAAATGAAGCACAATAATTGGCATTATGTAAGTACCAACACTTGAGAGTATGTATAATCAGGGTACGGTAGCATAGTGGTTATGTTACTGGGCTAGTAATCCAGAGGCCTGGACTAAAATCCAGAGTCATGAGTTCAAATCCTGCCACGGCAGCTGGCGAATTTAAAAATTCAATTAATTAAATAAAAATCTGGAATTAAAATACTAGTATCAGTAATGATGGCCATGAAACTACCGGATTGTCGTAAAAACCCATCTGGTTCACTAATGTCCTTTAGGGAAGGAAGCCTGCCGCCCTTACCCGGTCTGGCCTATATGTGACTCCAGACCCACAGCAATGTGGTTGATTCTTAATTGCCCTCTGAAATGGCCTAGCAAACCACACCACCACCTTCTCGAGGGCAATTAGGGATGGGCAATAAATGCCGGCCTTGCCAGCGACGCCCACATCCCGTGAACGAATAAAAAAAAATATTGAGTTAATGATATGCACAGTTTCTGATTTAGTTCATTGGAAGCAGTATGGGCATGCCATAAAATGTCTCTTTTTTCCTCCCTGAGATCTCATATAATTATTTTTCCCCTCATCTTTTTGCCTTCATCTTCAATTTTTTACTTTTTTCCCCGTGCTCTCTTAGTTCTATATATTCTTCCATTCTCTCCACTTAATTTTCCAGTTTAATTTAATGTAGCTTCTTCTTTGATTTTTAAAAAAAAATTTAGCCTGTGTCCTATGCCATTTCTTCAATCTTTCCAGTCCCAGTTCAGCTTCCTTCTTCTTAGAAATTAATTCATGTTCACCATATCCCTAAAAAAAAAGCTTCCTCTTACCCTTCTAACTACTAATCTGTGGCTGTACTTTCTAATGTTATAGCAGCTGCTGTTAACTCTCAAACTGCCCATTATTTTGGAAGTTCTGGCGTATTCTATTTGATCGTCCTAATGATTTTTGGCATTGCTGTTCACTGGTGATAGTTCTGCACCTCTGGAACTCTGCTCTTGAATACTTTGGGGATTCCTTTTTCTCTCCAAAGTCTTTGACAGCGTCTAGCAGTGTGACCCTCTAAACAAGTTATTGCTATACGGTTGACCACACCATCCTCCTCCAATGCCTCTCCTCTGTCGTCTAGCTGGGTGGGACTATGCTCGCCTGGTTCCATTCATTCAGACATAGCCAGAGAATCACCTGCGATGGGGTTCTCTTCCTGCTCCCGCACCATTACTTCTGAAGTCCCCCAAGGATCTATCCTTGGCCCCCTCCTATTTCCCATCTACATGCTGCCCCTCGGCGACATCATCCAAAAATACAATGTCAGATTCCACATATACACTGACGACACCCAGCTCCACCTCACCAGCACCTCTCCCAAACCCCTCCACTGTCTCTGATTTGTCACACCACTTGTCCGATATCAAATACTGGATGAGCAAAAATTTCCTCCAACTAAATACTGGGAAAACCAAAGCCATTGTCTTTGGTCCCCACCCACTAACGCTGTTCCCTAGCCACTGACTCCGTCCCTCTCCCTGGCCACTGTCTGAGACTGAACCAGACCGTTCGCAACCTTGGTGTCCTATTTGACCCTGAGATGAGCTTCTGACCACATATCCGCTCCATCACCAAGACTGCCTACTTCCACCTCCATAACGTCGCCATCTCCGCCCCTGCCTCAGCTCATCTGCTGCTGAAACCCTCATCCATGCCTTTGTTACCTCTAGACTTGACTATTCCAATGCTCTGCTGGCCGACCTCCCATCTTACACCATCCATAAACTTGAGCTCATCCAAAACTCTGCTGCCCATGTCCTAATTCACACCAAGTCCCATTTACTCATTACCCCTCTGCTCGCTGACTTCCATTGGCTCCCGGTCTGGGTACGCCTCGATTTTAAAATTCTCATCCTTGTTTTCAAATCCCTCCATGTCCTCACCCCTACTTCTGTAATCGCCTCCAGCCCTACAACCCTCCGAGTTGTTGCCTCTTGTGCATCCCCGATTTTAATCGCTTCATCATTGGTGGCTGTGCCTTCAGCTGCCTAGGCCCTAAGCTCTGGAATTCCCTCCCTAAACCTCTCCGTCTCTCTACCTCTCTCTCCTCCTTTTCAGCAGCGAACCCAATGAGACAATCGACGATCCGGAACAGCAGACAGAGGGATCCGCGGTACAGCAACCGAAGAGGAAAGAGTCAAACTGGACTCCTCCGGAGGGTCGCTGCCCTCAGCTGGACATGTATGCTCAAGCTGTCAGGAAATGCGTCAATGCCAGATTCATCAGCCGCACTCAGAAGACAGTCCAGAATGTCACCCGAGCACAACGCAACGCCATCAACGCTCTCAAGACCAACCGCAACATCGTCATCAAACCAGCGGACAAAGGAGGAGCCATAGTCATACAGAACAGAACAGACTATTGCAAAGAAGCATACCGACAACTGGACAACCAGGAACACTACAGACGGTTACCCGCAGATCCGACCAAAGAACACACCCACCAGCTCAACAAACTGATCAAGACCTTCGATCCAGACCTTCAAAGCATCCTACGCATTCTCATCCCACGTAATCCCCGCGTGGGAGACTTCTACTGCCTCCCAAAGATACACAAAGCCAACACACCCGGACGTCCCATCGTATCAGGCAACGGAACCCTGTGTGAGAACCTCTCTGGATACATCGAGGGCATCCTGAAACCCATCGTACAGGGAACCCCCAGCTTCTGTCGTGACACTACAGACTTCCTACAAAAACTCAGTACCCACGGACCAGTTGAACCAGGAACACTTCTCACCACGATGGACGTCTCGGCACTCTACACCAGTATCCCCCACGATGACGGCATCGCTGCGACAGCATCAATACTCAACACCAACAACAGCCAATCTCCGGAAGCCATCCTACAACTCATCCGCTTCATCCTGGATCACAATGTCTTCACCTTCGATAACCAGTTCTTTACCCAAACACACGGAACAGCCATGGGGACCAAATTCGCACCCCAATACGCCAACATTTTCATGCACAAGTTCGAGCAGGACTTCTTCACTGCACAAGACCTCCAACCAACACTATACACCAGATACATCGACGACATTTTCTTTCTATGGACCCACGGCAAGGAATCACTAAAGAGACTACACGATAACATCAACAAGTTCCATCCCACCATCAAGCTCACCATGGACTACTCCTCAGAATCAGTTTCTTTCTTGGACACACGAATCTCCATCAAAGACGGGCACCTCAGCACCTCACTCTACCGCAAGCCCACGGACAACCTCACGATGCTCCACTTTTCCAGCTTCCACCCTAACCACGTCAAAGAGGCCATCCCCTATGGACAGGCCCTGCGAATACACAGGGTCTGCTCAGACGAGGAGGAACGCGATGGACACCTACAGACGCTGAAAGACGCCCTAGTAAGAACGGGATATGACGCTCGACTCATCGATCGACAGTTCCGACGGGCCACAGCAAAAAATCGCATAGACCTCCTCAGGAGACTAACACGGGACGCAACCAACAGAGTACCCTTTGTCGTCCAGTACTTCCCCGGAGCGGAGAAACTACGCCATGTTCTCCGCAGCCTTCAACATGTCATCAATGAGGACAAACACCTCGCTATGGCCATCCCCACACCTCCACTACTCGCCTTTAAACAGCCACCCAACCTCAAACAGACCATCGTTCGCAGCAAACTACCTAGCTTTCAAGAGAACAGCGTCCACGACGCCACACAACCCTGCCACGGTAACCTCTGCAAGACATGCCAGATCATCGACACAGATACCACCATCACACGAGATGACACCACCCACCAGGTGCATGGTTCATACTCCTGTGACTCAGCCAACGTTGTCTACCTCATACGTTGCAGGAAAGGATGCCCCAGAGCATGGTACATTGGCGAGACCATGCAGACGCTGCGACAACGGATGAACGGACACCGCGCAACAATCGCCAAACAGGAGGGTTCCCTCCCAGTCGGGGAACACTTCAGCAGTCATGGACATTCATCCACCGACCTTCAGGTAAGCGTACTCCAAGGCGGCCTTCGAGACACACGACAACGCAAAATTGTCGAGCAGAAATTGATAGCCAAGTTCCGCACCCATGAGGACGGCCTCAACCGGGATCTTGGGTTCATGTCACGCTACACGTTACCCCACCAGCGAACAAATGTTATCTGTTTTTAATATAATGGGTCATTTGCTGGCTCTCTCTGCCTTCCGGATGTTTCTGCCTCTCTCTGTGTTTTTTTTCTCTGTTTTTTTTCCCTGTTTGTTTTTTTGTTGAATGTGTATTCGGAGGTTCTGCAGGTAACACCTCTCTGTCTGAACACGGTGATTGCCTTGGCAACGGGCAGTTGCAGGGGCAGTCTGTAAACACCATGTTTTATTGTTCAATATGTATAAATGCGTAGGCTTCAAGGAGATCTTGAAACATTTGCCTGAGGAAGGAGAAAATCTCCGAAAGCTTGTGAATTTAAAATAAAATTGCTGGACTATAACTTGGTGTTGTAAAATTGTTTACAACTCCTCCTTTAAGACACTCCTTAAAATCTACCTCTTTGACCAAGCTTTTGGTTATCTGTCCTAATATCTCCTTATGTGGCTCGGTGTCAAATTTTGTTTGATAATCGCTCCTGTGAAGTGCCTTGGGACGTTGTTAAAGGCGCTATATAAATGTAAGTAGTTGTTGTTGTTATACGGTCTATCAAGTAGCTCTTTCTGTGCAGCAGTTGATGGCTCATCCTCTGGTTCTTTCAGCATCAACACACAGGGTTCACCAGGGTTCTGTTCACTGTCCAACTTTGTTCTTTTTTCGTATCATTTACTTTCTCCACTTATCATCCAGTCCTATTCAATCTTTTATTGCCATTCCACTCTATTAATAGACTTATTTCAAATCACATGCCTACAGAACATGTAACCTCCATTGTACCCCTTACAAGGCCATCAACATAAGGAGTTCAGGGACTCCATAAATCAGAATTCCCTATGCCCCTGGCCTTCTTTGGACCCAGTGTATAGTCAGCGCAGACTTTCAGGGTCATAACCTATTGACATCTCCTTTCTTCTTAAATGGAACTTCTACATCTCCTCCATTGCTAAAGTGTGGTTCCTCCTACTTTGCCAAACCCTTCCTTTTCTCTGCAACAATTTTTAACTCTTTTAAAATCCAAGTCCAAGACTTGAAAACTGCTTGCTTATCTGGGGAGAAGGTTCTTTTAGCACCTCTCTCGACTCCTGTGCAGAATAGAAGAAAAAGCTTGGTCTGATAGATGATGCTTCTTTCACTTTCAGCCTCCAACATTTTTCTCTTTCACTGTTAAACTTTCTGCATCACTGTTTTATCAATAATCTTTGATCATTGCTCTTTGAAACTCCAAATATGCCAACCTCCACTATGTTAAAATCCAGACCCATCCCACTGTCTCCTATTTTAACTTATTCTTTCCTGGATTTATAACATTTGTGGAAATCCTTATTCCACAAGGTCTTCCCTTCCAACCCCATATCCTCTCCATCACCAAAACCGCCTACTTCCACCTCCATAACATCGCCCGTCTCTGCCTCAGCTCATCTACAGCTGAAACCCTCATCCATGCCTTTGTTATCTCTAGATTCGACTATTCCAATGCTTTCCTGGCCACCCTCTGTAAACTTGAGCTCATCCAAAACTTTACTGCCTGTATCCTAACTTGCACCAAGTCCCGTTCACCCGTCGCTCGCCGACCTACATTGGCTTCTGGTTTTCAAATTTCTCGCCCTCCCGATCTCTGTAACCTCCTCCAGTCCTACAACCCTTCGAGATCTCTGTGCTCATCCAATTCTGGCCTCTTGCGCATCCCCAATTTTCATCGCTCCACCATTGGAGGCCGTGCTTTCAGTTGACCAGGCCCTAAGCTCTGGAATTCCCTCCCTTAACCTCTCCCCCTTTCTTCCTTTAAGACGCTCCCTTTGATCAAGCTTTTGGCCACCAGTCCTAATATCTCATGTGGCTCGGTGTCAAATTTTGTTTGATAACGCTCCTGTGAAGCACCTTGGGACGTTTTACTATGTTAAAGGCGCTATACAAATGTAAGTTGTTATTCTTTAAAAATCCAAGTTGGCATCATCTAATTATTTTTGATTTACTTCTATCCTACTGTTTTTAACCATGTTATCTGCAGCATGGACCTTGACTTTTCACCTTGCTGTTCAATCAAAAAGAAAAAATGCTGTCCAAAGAGCCAAAGGCTGAAAGACTCCCCGACTTTATGCATCATTCCTTGATCGTTACTATTAAGTTTACAATGGCCATTGACCATTTTGGCTATTCAACAGACTGAGTAAGAAAGTAATCTTCCACCTCCTCTAGAAAGGTGGACTCCTTCTCATGTAGTTTACCCTGCAGCTTTATCCTGATCTTCCTGAACTGTAAAATATATCCCTGTCCATCCTTTTTTTTTCCTGTCCAGGAGGACCATACCTAAACCAGTAATAATCTCTCCTTCATTATTCCTGACTGCAATCCCTACTTTCTGCTGCATCAGCTAAAGCTCGTATCATCTCTGTCTGTGGTTGCAGTGTCCTCTCTTGCTACTCTTCCACCTGCATTGTTGTACCAATCCCTTCTCTAGGTTCGATACTCTGTTATTTTAATCTCCCAGTCAGTCTCCTGATTTAACGAGAACTGTTATTCCTATTACATCACATATTTCCAGTCCTGTAAACCTTTTTGATATGTTCCTAATATTAGATAGATGTTACATAGAATTTACAACACACAAACAGGCCATTCGGCCTAACCTCCTCCCATCCCTCTTCATCTAACCCCATCAGCATGACCTTCTATTCCTTTCTCCCTCATACACTTATCTAGTTTCCCCTTAAATGCATATCTCTGCTATTCGCCTCAACTACTCCTTGTGGTAACAAGTTCCACATTCTTACTACTCTAGTATAAAAATTCTTGGCTTTTCTCTTTTTATTTTTATTATTTCTTCTCTCTCTCTTCTCTTCATTGTCTCTTCCCCCATCCCCCCATCTACTTGTAGATACTTTTCTTCAGGTCCAGCAATTATCTGCAGTGTGAATGCAAGCCTCATGCACTAGAATAAAAATCTGGTTTCTGTGGCATCTACTTTATCTGTCATTGGCCAGAGTTTAACATTAGCTTGTATATCCATATATCCAGGAGTTTGTGGCAACATGCAAGGTTTGGTTGAATACAGGCCAGTTTCTTTCCTCATTTGCTCTTCTAAGGTGAAGCTAGATAAGTACATGAGGGAGAAAGGAATAGGTTATACTGATAGGGTTAGATGAAGAGGGATGGGAGGAGGCTCGTGTGGAGCATAAACACCGGCACAGACCAGGTGGGCCAAATGGCCCGTTTGTGTGTTGTAAATTCTATGTAACATCTATCTAATGCTAGGAATATATAAAAAAAGGTTTGGTTGAATAGACAGGCCAGTTTCTTTCCTCATTACTCTTGCTGGCAGTGTCCAGTCAAGGTGGCATTCTGGTTACTGTAATCTTGTTTAAAAATGTCAGGAAGCTCTATCATTAGCTCAGCAAGTTTAAGCAGTGAGTGCCTGAGCCATACAGATCAGGAAACTCCCAGATCCAATCCCTGGTCATGCTGAGTTAGCTGACCTCAGCCAGGACAGTGGTAGGAGTGCTACAATTGGCCTCAGGACCCTTGAGTTAGGATGGAGAAAATTAGCAGAGTTCCCACTCCTCATCTCTGACCAAGGGTCTCTACTTGAAGAACATATGCATTGACATTGAGTGAGGGCAGAATCAGGTCCAGCCATGATGTCCAGCTTGCTAACAGTCATGGTCAAGGCTCAGATATAAATAACGTCCATTGGGTGATGTACCAGAGTGTGACCAGCACCCTTGGAACCATACCTCAGCAACAAGTCAGTGCCTTCAGAAGAGAAAAAAAATCTTGAGCTCCCCTGCTGCCTCATTGAGTAAGTGCCCATGTGGTGTTGCACTGAGCTATACACAGCAGGCTGAAGTTCAAATTGCTACAGTTGGCCTCAGCATCCCCGGCCTAGGAAGGAGACAATCTCACCATGGTTCCCAGGCACCATTGCCCAGGACGCAGTAGAAGTGCTGGTAACTGGCTCATGTACACCAGGCTCCCGGAATCTGAAATATAAATGCAGCTTTAAAAACCACCCTGCAGTGCAAATTGGTAATTTCTACAACATCCAAGAGCTGCCAGTATTGCAGAACTTCTTCAGGTAACAGTTCTGTAACATAAATGTACATATTACGTAGAATTTTACAGCACAGAAACAGGCCATTCAGCCCAACTGGTCCATGCCTGTGTTTATGCTCCACATGAGCCTCCTCCCTCTCTACATAATCTTACCCTATCAACATATCTTTCTATTCCTTTCTCCCTCATTTGCTTATCTAGCATCCCCTTAAATGCATCTATTCTAGTCGCTTCAACTACTATTCTAGTCTAGTCGCTTCAATGCGGCAGCAACTGCCACATTCTAACCACTCTGAGTAAAGAAGGTTTAGTCTGACTGGACTAATCCAGAGGTGCTAAGATTTTCCAGTAGCCAAGGAGGGATATGGGCCTGTCGGATACACAAGTGCTGCAGAGGTCTGGCCCATACCTCGCTCCTGCGCCGCGACAGTCACCCGAGCCATCTTCCACTTTGTATGGAGATCAAAAATGGACTGTGTCCGCAGGGTCACGATGTACAAATCTCCAGAGAGAGGAGGGAAAGGCGTGCCCAACGTGGCCCTCATCCTGATGGCCACCTTTGTGTGCGGCTGCATCAAGCTGTGCATAGACCCTCGGTACGCAAACACAAAGTGTCACTACGTGCTGAGGTTCTACCTGTCCCCGGTGTTGAGAAGGATGGGCCTGGCCACGCTGCCACGGAACGCTCCGTCCAGTTGGACCGTTCCGCCCCACCTGTCCTTCGTGGAAAGGTTTGTGCAGGAAAACACCTTTGACCACAAGGCGATCAGCAAGTGGTCCGCACGTAACGTCCTCGAGACCCTGCGAGAAAAGGAGATGGTGGATCCTGTCGGTTGGTTCCCCGAGCAGACTGTCAATGTCATTTGGCAGAACGCCTCATCGCCAGAGCTTTCAAACAAGCACCAAGACCTAGCTTGGCTGGTGGTGAGAAGGGCCCTTCACGTCAGATCCTTCATGCACTCCCGGGCTCTCAGCGCCACCGCGCGCTGTCCCAGAGGAGGCTGCGGTGGAGACGAGACCGTCACCCATCTCCTTCTGGAATGTGCCTTTGCAAAGAAGGTCTGGAGAGAGATGCAGTGGTATCTGTCCAGGTTCGTCCCGAGCAGTTCCGTAACACAGGATTCTGTGCTCTACGGGCTGTTCCCGGCGACGCACACTGAGACGGACATCAGCTGCTGCTGGAAGACCATCAACTCGGTGAAAGACGCCCTTTGGTCTGCCCGAAACTTGCTGGTCTTCCAGCACAAGGAGCTGTCCTCGACCGAGTGTTGCAGACTGGCACATTCCAAGGTCCAGGACTACGTGCTGAGGGACGCACTGAGGATGGGTGCGGCCGCCGCAAAGGCTCTGTGGGGAAAGGCAACCGTTTAGAGCCTTCCCGCCATTGTAAACCGAGGGGCTGCAATCAGGGAAAAAACCCCTCGGGCAGAATGTAAAATTCAAATTGCTGAAATGTACCTGTAATAAATCTGAAATGGACCTGAAATGAATCTGTAAGCAATAATCCGTGTTGAGTATGATGCAATGAGACACCCTAGAGTGTCATGAACTGTAATTATGTCCAATGTGTTCATTGAACTGTACTTGACGTAACCTGCAAATTGTATAATCTGTATTGTGTATGTTTGGAATGTGATATGACAACTGTATTGTATGTACTGCTGCAAATTTTATGAATAAAGTATATTTTTTGAAAAAAAAAGTGCTGCAGACCCTGCCCCTTTAATGTACCGGAAGGGATGTGAGCTCAGGTCTTGACCCCTTCGTCAGATAATCTCCGAAAGCTTGTGATTTTAAAATAAATTTGTTGGACTATAACCTGGTGTTGTAAGATTCCTTACATTTCTTTAATGTACGAAGAGGGATGTGAGCCCAGGTGCTGCAGTCCCTGCCTCTTTACTGTATGGGGAGGGATGTGAGCTCAGGTGCTGCAGTCTTGACCCCTTTAATGTACGGGGAAGGATGTGAGCCCAGGTGCTGCAGTCCCTGCCTCTTTAATGTCAGGGACATTCAGCCACCGATCTTCGGGTCAGCGTTCTCCAAGGCGGCCTTCGAGACACACGACAACGCAAAATCGTCGAGCAGAAATTGATAGCCAAGTTCCACACCCATGAGGACGGCCTCAACCGGGATCTTGGGTTCATGTCACGCTACACGTTACCCCACCAGCGAACAAAAGCTATCTGTTTTTAATATAATGGGTCATTTGCTGGCTTTCTCTGCCTTCCGGATGTTTCTGCCTCTTTTTTTTTCCTGTTTGTTTTTTTGTTGAATGTGTATTCGGGGGTTCTGTAGGTGACACCTCTCTTTCTGAACACGGTGATTGCCTTGGCAACGGGCAGTTGCAGGGGCAGTCTGTAAACACCATGTATTGTTCTGTGATGTATAAATGCGTAGGCTTCAAGGAGCTCCTGACATTTACCTGAGGAAGGAGGAAGCCTCCGAAAGCTTGTAGATTTCAAATAAAAATCGTTGGACTATAACTTGGTGTTGTAAAATTGTTTACAATTGTCAACCCCAGTCCATCACCGGCATCTCCACATCATCTTTAATGTACGGAGAGGGATGTGAGCCCAGGTGCTGCAGTCCCTGCCTCTTTACTGTATGGGGAGGGATGTGAGCTCAGGTGCTGCAGTCTTTACCCCTTTAATGTACGGGGAAGGATGTGAGCCCAGGTGCTGCAGTCTTTACCCCTTTAATGTACTGGGAAGGATGTGAGCCCAGGTGCTGCAGTCTTTAATGTACAGTATGTATCCCTGCTCGATAGCCAGTGCTGACAATCAACAAGAATCTCATATTAAATATTGTGCCCAAGCAAATTCTTCTCCAAGGGGAAAAAAGTGTCGAGGTCAACACAAAAGCTCATATTGAAAGGCTCAGTTACTCAGGTCCTGACCATTTCCCTTCTGTTTGGAACAGAAACTGCACCACAGGGATTCATTATGGTCCTTTAATGGTATTGGTGCTGGACTGCAGACTTTTGAGCTACAAGTGTGAGCTCTACTGGGCAACAGGTCTCCACATTATTTTATTGTTTGACATTTCCCATTGATTGGACTTTGGCATTTTGAGTCATTCGATACAATCATTTTGGCACTCATCTTCACCTCATACCAAAATGACCCATAATAGAGTAAAACCACTGATGTGGACATAGTTCATTGCTTAGTTTAATCATATTCAAACATTTTTTCCCCTGATTTTTTTAAATGAATTTTTGTGCTCACCCAGGTTAAGGATGCCAGTGCCATTAACTGTAATTCAGGTACCCAGTGTCAACATTAAACAATTCCAGATATAAACACAGAAAATGCTGGAAATACTGAGCAAGTCAGGCAGCATCTGAGAGGGGGGAGGGGAGGAAAGAACAAAAGGGAAGGTCTGTGATAGGGTGGAGGGCAGGAGTAATTAAATGACAAAAGGGATGATGGTGCAAAGCAAGGAGGGTGGTAATGGGACAAGTAAAGAAACAAAAAATGGGTCTAGAGGAGCTGTAAATAGCACCAGCACCTGCTGTCCAAATCATTGGGAGCAGTGGCTATGATATGAAGTTATTGAAATCAATGTTGAGTCCAGAAGGTTGTAAAGTGCCTAACTGAAAGATGAGGTGCTGTTCCTCGATCTTCATTGGAACAGTGTAGGAGGCCGAGGACAGAGAGGTCAGAGTGGGAATGGGATGGAGAATTAAAATGGCAAGCGACTGGGAAGTCAGGGTCACACTTTGCTGAACACCTCCGCTCAGTCTGCAAGCGTGATCGTGAAATGGTTTGGCTGTTCCCATTTACAGCTCCTCTGAACCCATCTTTTGTTTCTTTACTTGTTCCATTCCCACCCTCCTTGCCTTGCACCATCATCCCTTTTGTCATTTAATCACTCCTGCCCTCCACCCTTTCACAGACGTTCCCTTTTGTTCTTTCCTCCCCTCACCACTGGCTCTGTACTTGCTTAAAAGCTGTTAAACCTTTAACTTCTTCCAGTTCTGATGAAAGGTCATCAACCTGAAACATTAACTCTGATTCTCTCACCACAGATGCTGTCTGACTTGCTGAGTATTTCTAGCATTTTCTGTTTTAATTTCAGATTTCCAGCATCTGCAGTATTTTGCAATTCCAGGTCAGGTATGATGTAGATATCCTCCTTCCATTATGTCCTATAATGTGGCTTAGCCCCAACCTCAGATGGAATGATTTTAATTATAGAACATATACCACAACTTGATAAATATACTTCTACTCATTTTAGTTCTCTCCTCCCCTTCCTTGGAATGAGAAATGAACAAAATTTTATAATTAAAAATCACTCCAGTAAAATCTCCTTCAGTGGCACATGGTGCTAAGGTATTCTGAAAACTGGTGGAGTTTAAATTGGTTGGCTAACAGAATGCTGATGAATTTCATGAATATTCTTGTCCCCTTTGTTAATCATTGGTCTTTGAAGGAGTTGGAATGTTAAGAACTCAAACTCAAAGAGGCAGAATATTACATTTCAGTTCAACTCTGAACCTCTGTACTTTCTTGCTGACTCAAGTGACAGTTCACAAAGTTTCTAGAATAGCTTTTTATTAATAAGCAGTGGTGGGCTTGATCGCTGTCTGTGTTGAGTTGGCTGGTCTGAACCAGTACTGGGGTGGACAAGAAGAGGACGACAAATTATCTGACTGGGTTAGGAAAAAGTGAAAAATTTAAAAATCAGCTAGAGTTCTGCTTGCTATTCAGTAACTCCTGGAAAGTGGATGAGGCTTGGCTGTGACACATCGCACACTTGAGTGGCCTCTCATCATTTACAACTTGGGCCCCCTTGGATGAGGTACAACGATGGGCCGAAGGGCCTCTATCCGTGCTGTATAACTCTATAACAATGGAACCATGCCTCAGCATAAGTCACTACTGTCAGGAGAGATGGGAAGGGGAAGAAATAGAAATAAAGAAACGTTCATGTTCCAATACAGCACTTTTGGGAGAATGAAAGAGGAGCTGAGGGAGGTTAACCACCGTTATTGTACAGCTCACTACAGTCACATTAATGCAACTTTGTTACTGGCCTTGGCCTGATTCAGGAATCTGACAAGCAGCCATGGAACGTCAGCTCATGAACAATTCTCCAAACAAATGTATTGCACCACTTGAGCTACCAGGCATTCAATATCCATTTTCTTTTGAGTGGAGTAGGCAACAAAAGATAGACCATATTTAGAATGGTATTACCGGCATCACTCAGTAATAGTCTGCTGTACCAAACTACTGTATCACCCAAGGTACACACACACTATTCTCCAACGGCAATCACTGAATAATGATCAGGAGTGGGAACGGGTTGAAGCAGGCTGAAGCCATTGGTGGTGCCCTACCACTTCTTATGGCTGAATTGGCCAATTCAAAACAACCTGGTCTGTTTTATAATTCAGTACCCAACCAGGCAGAAAACCAACCACCAGGTTTCTTACCCTCTTTCCTCTCCTGACGATGGAGAATTTTGTTGGATTCTAACAGCCCTTTAGTTACTCACCCAGGTACCACTCCTCAAATGTGAGCATGGACAGTGAGCATCAGGCTATTTGACCATGATCCTGTTCTCACCTGAACTCTTATTTTTCAGTAGCAGAGAACAATCAGAAGCAGGAACCTGTGCTGATTTAACCCACTCCCAATTACTGAGAAACTGATACAGCAAAGTCTAACCTGGGACCTTCTTGTCTAATTGGGTTGTAATGCAACACCAGGCTAGGAAGTCCATTTTATATGGGAGAGAAAAAAATATTTGAGCTTGTGATATTAGACATGTAGTGCAGACATATGTTAATTAGTTCAGAAAGACTGTTTATAAAATGTTCAATAGGAATGCATTCAATTGAAAGAGAAACTTACACCTTTACCTCAAAGGCATTAGTCTGTGTTTAAATAGACACCAATCTCCCTTATTACTGCTGTAAATTGCCTTTAACTTCATCTATTCAAGGGGTTTAAAACAAAGCCTTGCATTTATATAGCACCTTATCACCACTTAAGCTTCTCAAAGTGCTTCATGTATAATTAATTACTTTGTTTTGAGGCTTACGTAACAGTCACTGCACTACAAACACTAAGTCTCAAAGTGTAAGTTTGACTTACAGGAGCCAAGTGTTTATTTTTTTCTGTTGCTTAGTAATGAGCGGTGGCCTATTCCCCCACCTCTGCTATAATTGTCCACTGGGAATTGGTTGAGAGCAAGCAGAATTACCTCATCACATGATTCTCTCTCCTTTGGAGCATCTGATGGATCAATTGAGTCGATGAACTTGATGAGATGGAATAACACAGAATAAGCACAGATCCACCACTCTACGGCAATTAATTGCAACACTAACATGGTATACACTGTACAGTTTATTGATATACTGACCTGCTGGGTTGCTAAGTCAGTTTTTTCATGGGCACTTCCTTGTATACATTGAACAATTAGGGCAGGAGTATTGGTTCTCAAATTGTAAAATTAGTGATGGTCACCTGCGATTAATCTTGATCCCTAACAATAGATTATATTTTAGGATTGGAGCTGGGCATTTCACAAGGGAAGGACTGTACTTGCATTCATGCTAGAATAAAATATAAGCGTTGCATTGCAAAACCAAATCATTAGTGTTTAAATTTAAATTGTGACTAATGCTATCAGCACACAATCTCATGAGATTAAGGAAACAACATGATCCATCACTGGGACATTACATTTTAACTCACTGAGTTTGTGATTCAGCCAACTCCAAGCCACGTGTTATACACAGCCATAGTGGATCATCCCAACAGGTTACTCAGAGTTCCAGAATTACATATTTTAACGAGTTTTTTGTTCACTTTCGGTGTGAAACAAGGAAGTCATGTTGAAAAATTGCAAGATGAGAGCAGGAATCCAAATGAAGGCTCTACTGCATCATTCCAAAACACGCATAGATCAGTTGTACAGTAGGTTCAGATCTTAACATTTACAGTTAACTAATTTTGTTAATAATCAAGTAGATCATCCTCCCTCTACTTTATGCAGAAAGGGAGAGAGGACTGGTCCAATTAGAAACAGAAACCATGAATTAAAAACTTAGTTTAATAAATTGCCACTTCACATTTACGGAATTTATGGAATAGACTCCACCTGACACAGCTATTAAATTGAAAGAGTCAAAAAGGAAATGGGCAGATTTCTAATTTTAACAAGGTATAGTGGGATATTGACTTGTTACTAAGAGGAATGGGATAAAAAACAGTTTATACCCTGCATATGGTCCTAAATATTATGAGCTGGATGGGCTGAATGGCCTTTTCTCATTCCTAACATGTTCAAATCCTTGCTTCTTGATCCAATTGCCAAAAACTGGTATTTGAAATAGGATTATCAGGAAAGGCATTGACCTGGAAGTGAACAGTCAAACCTGGTTGGACCATAGTGCAGTATCCTGCTCAACATGCACTGATTCAACAGTTAATGCTAATGTTGTCTTGTAGTATAGAATCATAGAAGTTACAACATGGAAACAGGCCCTTCGGCCCAACATGTCCATGTCGCCCAGTTTATCCCACTAAGCTAGTCCCAATTTACTGCACTTGGCTCATATCCCTCTATACCCATCTTACCCATGTAACTGTCCAAATGCTTTTTAAAAGACAAAATTGTACCCGCCTCCACTACTGCCTCTGGCTGCTCGTTCCAGACACTCACCATCCTTTGGACCCTTTTGTATCTCTCCCCTCTCACCTTAAATCTATGCCCCCTCGTTATAGACTCCCCTACCTTTGGGAAAAGATTTTGACTATCTACCTTATCTATGCCCCTCATTATTTTATAGACTTCTATAAGATCACCCCTTAACCTCCTACTCTCCAGGGAAAAAAGACCCAGTCTGTCTAACCTCTCCCAAAAAGTCAAACCATCAAGTCCCGGTAGCATCCTAGTAAATCTTTTCTGCACTCTTTCAAGTTTAATAATATCCTTTCTATAATAGGGTGACCAGAACTGTACACAGTACTCCAAGTGTGGCCTCACCAATGCCCTGTACAACTTCAACAAGACATCCCAACTCCTGCATTCAATGTCCTTTTATGAAGCAGCAAACCTACAAATTTGAATATACCAGTCTCATTAAAATTTTGGGTATTCTGATGAACATTTCAATCTGTTTTCTGATCAACTCTAATCATTGTTGTTTACACATGCGCAAGCACGATTATGAAAACCCTTCAAAAGCATAATAGGTTGAGGGGTTTCTAATAGGGCAACATTAGGTTGCAGAACTTTCCCCTCATTTATTCTCAAAATTATAGCACCAATTGGTGCAAATGATTACTTAAAGATTAACTAAAGAGTATTGGTGTAACAACACTTTCAATCAATCAGTCTAGGGTCTGGCAATATAACGAGGAATAAAAGAGCATTTTTCTGTTAGGATTATAATCTCAGTGCTTGGTGGAGCAAAGAAATCCATGCCAACTAATTTCTATATACCGGCCTGGTGGAGTAGGTGGCTTCTAAAATCAACTTCAATTAAGTGGTCAGACATAATTTTGTGCCTGTAATTCCCCAGGTAATCCTTTCCTAAAAGCAAAAGGAGGCACTGAGAAGCCAAGAATTTCACCACAGTTAGACAGGATCCCAACCACCTGTGCACCTTCTAGCAGTTAATTTAAGGGCAGCGTCAGTAAAGACCTGAAAGTAGCTCGCCTGGCCTCTTGGCTGGAGAATGGTAACTCGCAGCAGAAAGGGAGATTCAAAGGGGGAAAAAAAATTACAAAATCAACATCTGTGCTATAAATGGTGGCTTAGTACATTAATCAACTATTAAAATGTACCAAAAAATGTTCAATCACAAAATCACACTGCTATGTCAAGACTGTTCCATAACCATTGCTGACAGAGGTCTACTTCCAGGCTTCCCAATGGGGAAGCACCTGGCATCTACTCAGTACCCCCTGGCAATGTGGCTGAGATCAGGAACTTATTGTGGGGAAATTATGGGCACAAATTATCATCCCAAACAATGTTTATATCAGCTACAATGTATTAACCGTCAGGTTAGAAATCAACACATCATTTAGAATGGTGATGGTACAATGAAATATACATGTACAGTATAACACTGCCCGTATGCTGGTGCAATAGAACACTGCCTGTAGAAGTCTTAAATGTAGCACACATCCATCGCATTGTCCCTTTCAAAGTATGATCTTGGGGGCATATGGGCAAAAATTAATGATTGGTAATTTATCAGAAGTGCTCACTTCAGCCAAATATCCAATTAACTGAACTCAAATGAATCAAAAGGATTTTGATCTAGTCGGTAGGTACTGGTGAAAACTGGAATCACATTGCTATTTTCTCCCCTGAAAACTGTCAATCCTGAAGTAGCAAAAACCAAAAAAAAAACAAAAAAATTGTGGAGTTAAGCCACCATCTTGATTTTTCATCCTCCTGAAAATATACCCTTGAGTGTAACATTTAACATAAGTTTAACAATTCAGAATAAAATGTGTACTTTTACTCAGAGCTGGCTGTGTAGTGTTGTAAATTGCTTACTTGCAGAAGCCTACTTGTGTCAAAATTTAGAGCAACTGTCTGGAAGTTTAATTATTGAGTTGGGCTTTGTTTGTATGTTTTATTTCTGCTGATGCCTTGGTTCCTCCAAACTAGCAGCAAGCTGTATCAATCAAGGCAAGTCCTCTCCTCTTCATGCAGCTTAAGACTATCTCCCTTCTGAATCAAATGATCCCCACTACATTTAAAGGCTGAGACAGTGGGGTCAATAACACAATAGGAACTGTTTTTTTTTAAAAAAAGACTAGTCATTCACAGAATTTGCTGTTTGTAATCATTGCCCCTCTCTCTTCTGAAGATCTGACAGCACCAGCCAGAGAAACCAATAGGAATAGTGAAGGTAACTGAATTTTTTGGATTATAAAATGTCAAAACAAAGTAAAGCGTGAACTTTATTGGAGGTCACTGGTAGGAGTACATGCAGCCCAGCCCCATCATCCATCTTGCATGAGTGTAATCTCCAATTTACCATGAGCAATTGCACAGGTCTTCTATAGTATATAAAAGGTCTGTCACACTTCAAAGTATCATGTTTTGTTACAGATAAAAAACAATCTTTCAAAAATTTTAAGAAAACCAGTCATTCTTGCTGCTGCAAATCTACAATTGATCTCAGGAGTTGCCCAAGAACATTTGGCTTCCAACTGATGTCAGAATCATCAGTTAGATCTTGTGACCTTAAACACATGACCTCCCCCTTAGCAGCAGAATAATACATGATACAATGCTCTCATCCTTATAAAGTATCTTCTGACTTAGCCTGAGCAACACCATGGGAGATCCACTGGTATTTTATCTTCTCCTCAGATGAACTGCCTGACATATTACACATACAGTTCAAAGTATTGATCAAACACAAAGTACTCATCAGCAATCCAAGCACAGTTAGACAAGAGATACCTTTATTTTTGTTAAAACCATTTATCAAATATTTGATACACATTATACAAGCAATAAACCCTACTACCCAGTTCAGCAATTAATGGTTACCCAAATATCTTTCCCAAGTGAAGTTGGCTCTCATACTCACCATGGGTCATGGCATTCTTGATACAATTCCACTGCCCCCCCCCCCCCCCTCCCAATACTTCATTGGAATTTAGACCTTTTCCCTCTTGATCTCCTTGCAGTATTTGCTGGCTGAGTGTGAACTGCTCCCATTCTTCACGTGCCCATTTAAAAGGAGAGATTAGCCGGGAGGAACACACAGTTTTTTTTTCCTTCATGAAGGAAAATGCTTGCTCTTCACTCAGCACTACCCCGTGATGCATGGCAATGATCAGAAACTCTGTACCAAATCATGAGCACAAACCCACACCCTAACACTCCGGAACAAGTCATGTTCATTCTGCAACACACTGGGGTCCTTTTTAAAGGCACCAGTCACTCACTGTTGTGACAATTTGTTTGTAAAATTTAACGATAAGTTTTTAATTTAATATTTCCAGTTTTACGATGGGCTGTTTCACACATCAGATACGGTTAGAGCCAATTAACACAATGCAATTGTGAAACGTAGAGATAAATTACTGTACACCAGATCTGAGCATAAATCTGCAACCGAGAGGTACAGTTGACAGATAAACCCTTTCACATCTAGTCCCTCGGGTCATTTCTTGCGTAAGAAGCTCAGTGCCTAATTTTGCTTTATGCAAGGTGACCCCACAAAAAATGAAACAATGCATTTTCCAGGTGAAAGGTCTGGTCGATCAATTACTCGACAGTATGTTGCTAGTTTGGGTAGCTGATTGTTAGAATTTAAAAACATATGTTTAATAGGCAGCATGCATCCACCTTACACTATTAAATTTAGCCATGTAGTCAAATTTAGCTGTTTGTAAGCATCGCCCCTCTCCCTTCTGAAGGTCTAACAGCACCAGCCAGAGTTTGTACAGATTTTGAGACAAAACAATATTACATGAGGATTTATGCAGCAGCTGTTTTAGGCAGTACCTTGCCCTTACTAACCCACACTTTTTACTCAGGCAACTGAAGGCCACAGCTACAAGACAGCTGCCAAAATGCAGCCTCCTGCTAATGGTCTGTCCCCACAATCTGTAAACTCACCAGGGCAGGGGGGTTTCCATACAGGGAATGATTGCAGGTAGTGTGGAGGTAGAGCAATGTAACACAGCCAACAAGCTATCCAGTTACAGGTCCCATCATACACAGTGCTATCACGGAAATAAAGTACATTTAAAAAAGTGGATGAGGATTAATGTGAAGAGTTTGGTATAATTTGGATAAGTGAATGATTTACGAAGAAACTAGAACTCAACATAATCCATTCATCATTCAGCAACAGGTAAATGAAACACAACTTAGTCTCTGGTATTTATACTGAGTAATCATAAACTACTGAGTAGTAAGCAGGCATTAATCTGCACAGAACTTCAACATTCCTCACAAACAAGCACACTCTACTGAAGATTCTAACAGTTAACTGTTGCAATAAAATTAAATATTTGTGTTCAATGTGAGTGAATGAAATATATTTCTACTTTGGGCACGTAGCATTAAGCACTCCCAGGCCTGGTGCAGTGCGGAATAGGAAATAGCTGAGCCTGTTGGAGATTCACTTCACGTTGGACCCTTGCAGCTATAGGAGGAATCCATCAGCCCAGCTGTCTGGCTTGGACCAGCTCCCTGCGTTTACTTTAACAAAATCTCCTAGCCCTAAGCAGTCAGCACACTCATTGACCCATATCTTCATGCTTCCCCGAATGCCAGGTCATTTACAATATGGGGTGCAGCTGACGATGAGAGAACTGCATATCTGCAGTCAGTAACAGCCCTGTAGTGTAAAAGCACCTGTTAATGGCAATAATAAAAAAAAAATCAAGTGATTTCTATGCTGAAAGAAGGAAATTTGAACAGCTTGAAGCAGAGGGATATATATCTCTCTGCCCACTATTCTGGTATAGAAACCCAATTCATTCCAATTATACTTTACATCCAGTGACTGCAGGAAGCATCCTTAGACCAAGAGTAACAGGGGTCAGGTGCAATCCAGGGTTCCTCCATATTCTCACATTATACAATTCAAATCCTAGTGTTGCACTGAAAGACTTTAGGAAGTTTTGTGCTGTGCAGGCAAGTCTACATTGAAGGAACCAGTAACTGCACTTCACACAAGGAACAGAAGTGAATCCCAATTATCCACACCGAGATTTAGTCAAATCACCAAATGCAAGCACTCTACCAGCCAGGCTCATGGCAATGCTTCCTTAATCCTGGTTGGTCCAGAGTGTTGTCCATTAGCTCGTAGATACTGGATTGGCTGCAGCTTCCCCTCTGCCGATTGCTAAACAGCCTGGGAGATTGACAAATGAGGGAGTCCATGAGGAGGCAAGAACAGCAGAAAAAATCTAAGGAGAAACAACGAGTATCACAGTGTAAATTAAACCACTGGAACAGGAAATCACAGTGATGCTGCTGTGGCTTCTTACACTGTGAGTGCAGTCTCTAAATGGGGTCTGAATGTTTGAGCACCATTCAAGTGTGCAAACCAATGTATTTCAATCACCCTAGTTTACTCCTCTCACCCAGTCCACAAAACTGTGATGCCTAAAAGTTAATACAGATGGCAAACTTAACAGCAATTCATCAACATGGACAAGAACTCAAATGGAGGCAGAAGTCACAAGGACATGTGCAACTGTTTGTAGGTATGGAAAGTACATGCCCGAACCTCTAAGCTGAACAAATGTAGAAATTATAATTGAAAAGGGAAAAAGTCTGCTAAGAATCCAAGTCCAGGGGGTGTCCTGAATTGTCTCATTTCCACAGCATCGATAGGTTTCAAGATCCAAATAGCCTGGAAACAAAACAAAAAAAAACTGATCAGCCATTTTTTGACAAAATTGACCACTTTTCAACATCATGGCTTGACGAGAACAATCTCACTCACACTACTCGAGGTGCCCCGGTGACACATGGACTCACGTACCTTTCTCTGCCTTGCAGAAAAAGAACTTGCACTTATACAGCACCATTATCAACCTCAGTGTGTCTCAAAGCACTTCACAGCCAGTGATAGATGCTCGTTTTGTAGTGTAGTCTCAGTCATAATGCTGGCAAACATAGAAGCCACTGCCCAGCTGGATTCAGCCTTGGGCTGCAATGTTCCAATGCAATCTCAGATTTTGAGGTCCCAAGACCAAAATCAGGCACAGTGATTATATGACTGGAATCTAGTAATCCAGAGGCCTAGACTAATAAACCAGAGAACGTGCGTTCAAATCCCACTGTAGCAGTTTGTGAATTTGAATTCAGTTTATGCGGAAATAAAAAGCTGGTATCAGTAAAATTGAACATGAAGCTGCGGGATTGTCGTAAAAACCCAACTGGTTCACTAATGTCCTTTAGGGAAGGAAACCTGCCGCCCTTACCTGGTCTGGGCCTATATGTGACTCCAGTCCCACACCAACTGGGTTGACTCTTAACTGTCCTCTGAAGTGGCCCAGGAAGCCACTCAGTTGTATCAAACCCGTTATCAGCGGTTCAAGGCGGCCCACCACCACCTTCTCAGGGCAACGAGGGATGGGCAATAAATGCCAGCCTTGCCAGCAACGCCCACATCCCGAGAATTAATTTTAAAAACCTGCAGCGTAACACTGCACGATCATGGGAAGAGGAAGTAGAAAATTAGAAAGCAACACTAACTATCTCCTCCCCAGTGATTCCTCAACCAAGATATACAGGAACCAATTCACCCCTGATGGATGTAAGGAAGGGTTACAATTTGAAAGCAGTATTAATCAATAGCAGTACAATTATTGCAGCCAATAAAAACTATCAAACTTTTAGGGTTTTTTTGGGAGGGGGATTATAAACTGTTCCATTTCTGCAACAAACAGCAGCATCTTTACACCTCCCTCTGCTCCAGACCCAAGCAGGGGGACTGTATCCCTGTTGTGAATATTTAAATGATTTTCTCACATTAGATTGTAATATTATTTGGGGCATTAAAAAACTAGGCAAAAAGAGCCAAGAAATTCTGGTGCAGGACAGGCCCGATTAGCGAGGAGGCGGCTGGTCTCCATTCTGCGCCTCATGGCGATTGGGATTGTGACTGGGCAGGTGGGGATAGTGGGTACCAACTCGTTGCGTTCTCGCCCAGCCAATGAAAAGCTGCAGGATCATCTCAGCAACAACAACTTGCATTTATATAGCGCTTTTAACATAGTAAAACCTCCCATGGCGCTTCACAGGAGTGATTATCAAACAAAATTTGACACCGAGCCACACAAGGAGATATTGGAACAGATGACCAAAAGCTTGGTCAAAGAGGTGGGTTTTAAGGAGCATCTTAAAGAAGGAGAGTTAGAGGGGCGGAGAGGTTATGGGAAGGAATTGCAGAGCTTAGGGTCTAGGCGGCTAAAGGCATGGCCACCAATGAAGAGGCTCCCCTCCAGGAGTGTGGGGCCTGGCTTTCCCCCAGATACAGCAGTAGGTCTGAGATCAGTAACTTACCAGAAGAGGCAGCTAGCAGTTTAGCACATGCTGTCCAGTGGTATATGAAGATATAACACTCAACTTTTAATACAGTGAAGCCAAACAAGATTTTCAAGGTCAACTGATAACATGGTGTAGGTTGTTTTATTAATTAGTTTACTGCTGATCCCAGAGAGGCTGAAGCAGAGTCCTTTAAAACATCAGCTGTTTAAATATTTCAACCTAAAACAGCTTTTTTTTTAAAGAAACAGGATCACTGAGGGTGAAATGGCACACGGGCTGTAATGAGTTTCTGGACTTACACAATCATACAGAACATCATGAAGACATTCCACAGGGCGATGAAAATCCGGAAGTAGCGCAGACTCAGCAGAAACTCTCTGATGTTATCACCTGAGAAACAAATCGATAATCATAAGGCCATTTCATCAGCTTGGACCCCCCTCCTCAAGGGAATGAGCAACAAGATAATTTGTCTCAACACTTTATCTGGGAACAATCCCAATACATTGTCCTTCAAGGATTCCTCAGCCTGGGTCTTTTTACACTCGGTAAAATGAGGATATCAGCATTGGAAACAAAATGTGTTTCCACTTGCCTCAAGCAATCTTAATTTCACTTTCAAGTTTGAATATCAAAATGGTTACCTGATCACTGGGGAAGGCACACAATCTGCTTGGGTCCACATCTTGCATCCAGTGCCTGCATCTACCCACGGTCACATACACCACAGAGTGGATGCAGTAAGGCTCCCTAACCCCTACTTCACAAGGATGGTGCTGAAGGACCATTTCCCACAACAGCCACCCTGGTGTCCAGTGATTTGTTCCCTTCTGCAGTTGCACACTTACTGGGAATTGTTTTGAGATTCTCCAAACTCATTTCACGGGGGTGTTAGGGATGTTTCTATAGTAGCACTCTTGCCCCTGAGTCAGAGGGTCGTGGGTTCAAGTCCCACTCCAGAGACTTGAGCACATAATCCAGGCTGACACTCCAGTGCAGTACCGAGGGAGTGTCTTTTGGATGAGATGTTAAACCGAGGCCCTATCTTCCCTTTTAGGTGAATGTAATATAGATCCCACCGCAGTATTTCGAGCAAGAGCAGGGGAGTTTTCCATGGTGTTCAGTCCAATATTTATCCCTCAACCAACATCATTAAAAACAGTTTATCTGGTCATCATCATATTGCTGTTTGTGGGAGCTTGCTGTGCACAAATTAGCTGATGCGTTTCCTACATAACATGGACTATTCTTCAAAAATACTTCAATGCCTGTAAAGCGCTTTGGGACGTCCTGGGGTCGTGAAAGGCGCTATATAAATGCAAGTATTTCTTCTTTTTCCTTTATAAATATTTCAACCCAGGTCCTGGAGGTGGAAAGAAAATGGGCTTAACTCTGGGTCCCCTGGACAGTATATCAACTTAATTAGAACTACTGAAAAATTTATGAATCACATCTTTTGAAGGACACACAATAAGTGCTAGGCAGGAGGACTACAGGATAAAGAGTGAAGAGTCTGCACTGCTGCATAGCATGATGTCTAAATATACCATCTCTATCCCAGGGGGAGGTCGGGAGCTGGCGGGGGGGGGGGGGGGGGAAGGTGGGGGGATGGGGACAGCGTATGTGATGACGACTGCCAGCACGCAGCTCCTACAGACATTAGATTGGCACCTGGACTGGTCCTGGAGGCCAATCAGAAGACAATCCAGGCATCAAAATTCAGCATCTGCCAGGTCAGATGTTGGTCCTTTCCAGCATCCATGGGAGGAAATGTTGGAATTACACACAGGAAATTAGAACTCTAAAGCAAACTAGAACAAGGAAAAACCTCATCAGTCAATATGTGGGAAAGTTAAACCACGAAGTGTGTATAGTCAAGAATAGATATTAACAGAAAGAAATTGGGAAGAGGAGGAAACAATGTGAAATTAATGTATAGTTATAATCCTTAGCAAGACAGAAGCAGTTGAGAGATATGGGGAGGGAGGCAGGCGGGTTTCTGAGGGAGATAGAAGGATTTAGAGGAGAAGCACCAATTACAGATAATTGAAGGCTCACGTAAGGTGCTGGCCCAATAAAGAGCAGGAACAGAACAGCTGTATTCAATTTCACTAACACAAGTTAAGGAGGCTGTATCATTGATCACGTGCCTAAAGACAAAACAGCAAAATCCAAAATGAAGACATCAAACAGACTAAGAACTTCCCTTGTTGATCAGACGTCACCAGGGAATCAGATTTCAACTGGTGACAAGTAAATAATTCCCACCTCTCCATCCTGTTCAATGAACCACCAAGGCAGCAGCAGCTGGAGCACAGATTCTCCAGTAGGTCTCAGGAGATGCAGGAGAAGAAGAACAGCAAAAAAGTCAGATAACATTTACAGAATTATAAAGTAGGAGAGAAAGAAAAGGGGGCAGCTACTAAAAGCAACCAGAAGGAACGAAACAGGAAAAAAAAGGTTTAGGGAGTAGGTTTTAAACGTGACAGTAAAAAAAGAGAACAAAACAGGAATACAGTACTCAGATAAAATATATGGATTCAGAAATAGAAGTGAAATTTTTTTAAAAATAGCCAAAAGAGTGAAAATGGAACAAACCCAGAAAATTTCTCCAAGTTTAACACTCCAGTCAACCGCACCAACCCTGAGAAATCCGATCCCCTCGACCTCTGCTTCATCCAGGACAGGGCGGCAAATTTCTTCCCATGCACAAGTAATTTGAGACATGATCTGTGGTGAGTGTAACAGGCTTAGGAGGAGCAGGTGACTTTGGACCTCTGGTTCCCAAAGTTCTCTACCACAAGGGGTTTTCCTCATATCGTGTCTGGGTCTGTTGTAGACTCATTGATAGAGATTGATTGCTATGATTAGTCAACAATTCCATTATCGTTTTATCAGCAAATACCAGGATGGTAGAAGGCAAATTAGGTGGACCTTGGTCTTTGTTCGTCTAGCAATTCCTATGTTCACATGTGCCACAGGGAAAGGATTACCTCAGGGTGTCAGTCCAGTCAGGGGAGAGCAGAGAAAACCGCACTGAACAAACAGCAGTTCCCCGCCATTGATACAACCACTTCTAACTGTAAATAACAAAATCTTGATTAACGAAGCACGCCTTGAGAGATAGAGACAGAGCCAGATTAATATAAGAAGGCAGGCAGAACAGGATACACCTGCTAACAGTTACAAACCAAGATGGCAGTTCTGAGGGCATGGATTGCTCTGTACGTGCAGCTACTGTCTCAGCACCATCGCAGGAACTGGAATTTTACTGCTTGTTTTGCCCTGACTCAGGCATTGACGAGATTAGGAAAAATCAAGTTTGCACAATTATTCAGCAACTCAAACACGTCACCAATGGTTGTGGTGTATTTCCTAGATTGATTCCTGGGATGAGAGGGTTCTCCTATGAGGAGAGATTGAGTAGAATGGGCCTATACTCTCGAGTTTAGAAGAATGAGAGGTGATCTCATTGAAACATATAAGATTCTGAGAGGGCTTGACAGGGTAGATACTGAGAGGCTGTTTCCCCTGGCTGGAGTGTCTAGAACTAGGGGGCATGGTCTCAGGATAAGGGGTCGGCCGTTTAGGACCAAGATGAGGAGAAATTTCTTCACTCAGAGGGTTGTGAACTTTTGGAATTCTTTATCCCAGAGGGCCGTGGATGCTCAGATATTGAGTATATTCAAGACTAAGATCGATAGATTTTTGGCCTCTAAGGGAATCAAGGGATATGGGGATGGGGTGAGAAAGTGGAGTTGAGATTGAAGATCAGCCATGATCTTATTGAATGGTGGAGCAGGCTCAAGGAGCCGAATGGCCTACTCTTGCTCCTATTTCTTATCTTATGTTCCTCTGTCTTGTCCATGTTAAAAGGTGTAGGCTTTAGAAAGAAGTGTGAAGGTCTCAACTTAAGCAAAAACAGAGGGTACACTTACTGCACCCCTGCAGTAAGTGTACCCTCTGTTCAACAGGAGAGAGCGTGTGCAAACGAGAGAACGCATGAGAGAACAAGGAGAGAAAAGAGACGAAAAGCGCTTTACAGCCAATTAAGTATTTTTGGAGTGTAGTCACTGTTGTAATGTAGGAAACGGGGCAGCCAATTTGCACACAGCAAGATCCCACAAACAGCAATGAGATAATGACTAGATAATCTATTTTTAGTCATGTTGGTTGAGGGCTAAATATTGGCCAGGACACTGGGGAGAACTCTTCAAATAGTGCCATGGGATCTTTTATGTCCATCAGAGAAGGCAGATGGGGCCTCGGTCTAACGTCTCATCGAAAAGATGGCAACTCCAACAGTGCAGTGCTTTCCTCAGTACTGCACTGGAGGATCAGACTAGATTACGTGCTTATGTCCAGGAGTGGGGGTTGTATCCAGAGACGAGAGCGCTACCACTGCTCCAAGCTGACACTTCAAGCAGGAAGAAAATTCTACACAGAGTATTTATTGTTCAAACTATACCCTTTATCTATAGAAGAAATTAGCCAGACATCTTTAATTTTTTTTTAAAAGAAAAAAAAATCATGTTACTCCTGCCCTAAAGACCCTGGGACAAGGTGTCCCTCCCTACCAGATCGTTCAGGTCACTGGGATTAGCCCCACGAATTCCAGAATGGATTCACTGCAAAATGCAGAAACATTAATTTAAAACCACTAAATCCTGGCACGTGAAACTAGGAACCCTACAAACTGGGACCTCCTCGAGGGATCTCCATGTCAGGAACAAATGGGCGTTCTTAAAAAGAAACTCATAACAAGACTATAATTTTGTTCGAGAAGAACAGAGAGTACTTTGAATGAGAAGTACTCCACCTAGACTTCCCCACCCCCTCAAATTTCATGTTCTCCTATTCTGCTTTTCTTTTAATCTGATAGCAGAGTCTCAGTAAATTGGGTTAGCGTGACATCTGAGGTTTACTTTCTCCAACCCCAGAGGGCTTCACCCTGGGGGCTTGGACAAAGCCACTTGGATTTTAGCCTCTGATGGGAAGCTTGGCTGTGCAAAGCCACCCAGTAACGAGAGGAATGGGACAGCAAGAGCTTCTGAAACATGGCCAGGCCTGCCACCCAGTGGCTGAGCATTGGAAGTGCAGGTTCTCTCTGTACGTAATGTAACCTCATTCTAACATTTCCAACACTGAAGGCTTCAGAAACAATTTACATCTGTATTTATTACCCTAGTCAAATACTTATCTGTCCTCAAAGCATTTCTTCTTCTTGTTTTGAGAGAATAGTTCCTGCATTACATAATTGTGAATCTCCAACCTCTGAATTTCCCATTTTTAAATGATCCACTAATTTTGCTGTCAGCTCTGTGTTAATCATTTTTGATTTCCTATTTCTCAAAAAAAAGTAGGAAATTCAGCAATGATGCTGTTAAAAGCCACTTTCCAAGGCAAAGTGAACAACACACACAGCACCTGCCATCTAAAAATAAACTGTTTGGAGGGGTCAGGGCTGGTTTCGAACTGCCTAAACCAGAAAGATAGCAATTCTGCAAACCTGCACTTCCAGTGCTCAGCCAGAAGGTAGCAGGCCTGGCCATGCTTCAGAAGCTCATGCTCTCACTGAACAGTCAAAATAACCAGAGTGACAAGCTTCCCTCTTGTGGAATCTGACATACAGCCTGCAGTAGAGTAACAAGGTATCAGCATGTGACATACTCAGAGAACTAGTTTGCAAAGGGAAACTCTAAACTAGGAAGCCAGACAGAATTAGCAAGGTTTTTACCTGTAGTCAGCTCACGCCCATCGTCTCCGAAACCCTGCAGTTCTTTTCTCTTTCTGAAATACAAATGGATAAACGATTCAATCAGCCACACAGTACAAGCAAGTGGCATTGTTATAAATAACCTGTTTTAAGAGTATATAATCTTTAAAGAAGGTCCTGGGGATAGGCAGCGGCTCCAGAGGTGTGCACCAACGTGTTGTGCTCTGGGTTCCCCATGCAGGGCCCCTCTGATCCAAATCAGGCCATCACAAAAGGAACGCAGCTTGCTCAAGAGAGGCACGTGGCAGAGAGCTGGCAGCAGGTCAGCGGCCCACTACATGGAGAATAGGTCACTGGAATTAATCTATTTGTGGTCCCCAGTATCCAGCACGGTTCCCAGCTTCAGATAGAAACACCAAAAAGCTCTCCAGCAAGTCAGGGCATGAAATAGACGTACTGCTGGATACTGGGTACCACAAATAGATTAATTCCAGTGACCTATTCTCCACGTAGTGGGCTGCTGACCTGCTGCCAGCTCTCTGCCACGTGCCTCTCTTGAGCAAGCTGCGTTCCTTTTGTGATGGCCTCATTTGGATCAGAGGGGCCCTGCATGGGGAACCCAGAGCACAACATGTTGGTGCACACCTCTGGAGCCGCTGCCTATCCCCAGGACCTTCTTTAAAGGTTATATATTCTTAAAACAGGTTATTTATAACAGAATAGCTCTGTATATGATTACCAAGCAATTCTAGACTGAGTATAATTACACACATCATAGCTGCAGGCTAACATTTTGTGCTTGCAAACACTGGCCACACCTTCTGAAAAAATGTGGAGGGAGGGAGGGGGGGAAAGGGGAGTGGGGAGAGGGGAGTGGGGAGTGGGGAGAGGGGAGTGGGGAGAGGGGAGTGGGGAGAGGGGAGTGGGGAGAGGGGAGTGGGGAGAGGGGAGTGGGGAGTGGGGAGAGGGGAGTGGGGAGAGGGGAGTGGGGAGAGGGGAGTGGGGAGAGGGGAGTGGGGAGAGGGGAGTGGGGAGAGGGGAGTGGGGAGAGGGGAGTGGGGAGAAAGGAACGGCCTGAAGGAGAGGGGAAAGAGAGCGAGGGGGGAACATGCGGGGAAAAAGGAGAGAAGGGGGAAGGAGAGGGAGAGAGAATTAGAGAAAGGGGGAGGGGGAAGGGGAAGGCGTGAGAAAGGAGGGGGTGGGAAGAGATTTTCTGCTCAAAGCCACTTTCCAAGGCAAAGTGAACACACACAGCACCTGCCATCTAAAAGGAAACAGTTTGGAGGGGTCAGAACTGCCTAAACCAGAAAGATGGCAATTGTACAAACCTGCACTTCCAGTGCTCAGCCATCAGGTGGCAGGCCTGGCCATGTTTCAGAAGCTCTTGCTCTCACTGAACAGTCCGTCCTCCCTCCCTCCCTCTCCTTCCCCCTCCTCCCACTCCTTTTCCTTTCCCCCCTTCCCACCCACCTACCCCCATGCACTAGATGCTGGACTCTTTACATTTACATAAAAATATCACAGTCATAGAATCATACAGCACAGAAAGAGGCCATTCAGCCCATCTTGCCTGTGCTGGTTCTTTGAAAGAGCTATCCAATTAGTCTCACTCCCCTGCTCTTTCCCCATAGCCCTTCAAAGTTTTCCCCTTCAAATATTTATCCAATTCCCTTTTGACAGTTATTATTGATTCTGCTTCCACCACCCTTTCTGGCAGTGAATTCCAGATCATTTCAACTCACTGTGTAAAAAAATTTCTCCTCATCTCACGTCCAGTTCTTTTGCCAATTACCTTAAATCTGTGTCCTCTGTTTACCGACCCTCCTGCCACTGGAAACAGTTTCTCCTTATTTTCTCTATCAAAACCGTTCATGATTTTGAACACCTCTATCAAATCTCTTCTTAACTTTCTCTGCTCTAAGGAGAATAATCCCAGCTTCTCCAGTCTCTCCACATAAATGAAGTCCCTCATCCCTGGCACCATTCTAGTAAATCTCTTCTGCACCCTCTCCAAGGCCCTGACATTCTTCCTAAAGTGTGGTGCCCAGAATTGAACACAATACTCAAGTGGGGCCTAACCAGTGATTTATAAAGGTTTATCACAACTTCCTTGCTTTTGTACTCAATGTGTTTATGAAGCCGAAAGCTTTTTTTTTTGAAAACAGCCTTCTCAACGTGTCCTGCCACCTTCAAAGATGTATGTACACTATATACACCTGTAACGTCTCTGCGATAGAATAATCTGTAATACTCAGTCAAGGATCAATATTGGATAATGGCCATTTGGGCACCAGAGGGCGTCAATGGTACTGTATCGCACCGAGGAGTTAACATCTCAGAAAGGGAAGAAAAATTGGTCATGTATTTCTCTAGAAAATAATTTAGGTCTAAAGATGCCGGGAACAAAAAGAAAAGACAAATTTTCAAAACGTCCCACAGCTCTTTTATAACCATGATTACCATTGCAAATTCCACTAAAGGCAAATATGTAGCCAATTTGTGCAGAGTTATGTCTCGCTAACAGCAAACGAACGAATGACCAGATAATCTGTTTCTTGGATGTGTCGGTTGATAAAGGAATGTTGGCTAGGACACCAGAACTTCCCTGCTCTTCTTCGAATAATGCCATGGGAATTTTATGCCCACAGATAGGGCCTCAGCCTAATACAGGGATGCCAACTCTGGTTAGATGTATTCCTGGTGGTTTCATTACATGACGTCCCGCCTTACACTGCCCCACTCCCGCCAATGGTCTACCCAACACGCCAACCTCACGGCACAACATCTCCCCACGCCAATTGGAAAGCAAACAGACTCTTCACGACTCAATTGGATGATGGACCTGGTCCTGTGTAATGAGTCAGGATTAATTAATAATGTCCTAGTTAAGGATCCCCTTGGAACGAGCGACCACAACATGGTTGAATTCCATATCCAATTAGAGGGTGAAAAGGTTGATTCTCAAACAAGCGTACTGAGCTTGAATAAAGGAGACTATGATGGTATGAGAGCGGAATTGATTAAAGTGGACTGGGAAAATAGATTAAAGGGTAAGACGGTACATGAGCAGTGGTGTTCATTTAGGGAGTTATTTTACAACTTTCAAAATAAATATATTCCACTGAGGAAAAAAGGGTGTAAAAGAAATGACAGCCACCCGTGGCTAAGTAAAGAAATCAAGGATAGTATCCGACTAAAAACAAGGACATATAAGGTAGCCAAACTTAGTGGGAGGATAGAAGATTGGGAATTCTTCAAAAGACAGCAAAAAGTAACTAAAGGATTGATTAAGAAAGGGAAGTTAGATTATGAAAAGAAATTAGCAAAAAATATAAAAACAGATAGCAAGAGTTTCTATAGTTATATAAAAAGAAAAAGGGTGGCTAAGGCAAACATAGGTCCCTTAGAGGATGAGACCGGGAAATTAATGGTGGGAAACATGGAGATGGCAAAAATGCTGAACAAATATTTTGTTTCAGTCTTTACAGTAGAGGACACTAAGAATATCCCAACACTGGACAAACAGGGGACTCTCGGGGGGGAGGAGCTAAATACGATTAAAATCACTCAAGAGATGGTACTCAGTAAAATAATGGGACTCAAGGCGGATAAATCCCCTGGACCTGATGGCTTCCATCCTAGGGTCTTGAGGGAAGTGGCAGTAGGGATTGTGGATGCTTTGGTGATAGTTTTCCAAAATTCCCTGGACTCAGGAGAGGTCCCGGCAGATTGGAAAACTGCTAATGTAACACCGTTATTTAAAAAGGGTAGTAGGCAGAAGGCTGGAAATTATAGGCCAGTTAGCTTAACATCTGTGGTGGGTAAAATTTTGGAGTCTATTATTAAGGAGACAGTAACGGAACATTTAGATAAGCATAATTTAATAGGACAAAGTCAGCATGGCTTTATGAAGGGGAAGTCATGTCTGACAAATTTGCTTGAGTTCTTCGAGGATATAACGTATAGGGTGGATAAAGGGGAACCAGTGGACGTAGTGTATTTAGACTTCCAGAAGGCATTCGACAAGGTGCCACATAAAAGATTATTACTTAAGATAAAAAATCACAGGATTGGGGGTAATATTCTGGCATGGGTGGAGGATTGGTTATCGAACAGGAAGCAGAGAGTTGGGATAAATGGTTCATTTTCGGACTGGCAACCAGTAACCAGTGGTGTTCCGCAGGGGTCGGTGCTGGGTCCCCAACTCTTTACAATCTATATTAACGATTTGGAGGAGGGGACCGAGTGCAACATATCAAAATTTGCAGATGATACAAAGATGGGAGGGAAAGTAGAGAGTGAGGAGGACATAAAAAACCTGCAAGGGGATATAGACAGGCTGGGTGAGTGGGCGGAGATTTGGCAGATGCAATATAATATTGGAAAATGTGAGGTTATGCACTTTGGCAGGAAAAATCAGAGAGCAAGTTATTTTCTTAATGGCGAGAGACTGGAAAGTACTGCAGTACAAAGGGATCTGGGGGTCCTAGTGCAAGAAAATCAAAAAGTTGGTATGCAGGTGCAGCAGGTGATCAAGAAAGCCAACGGAATGTTGGCTTTTATTGCTAGGGGGATAGAATATAAAAACAAGGAGGTATTGCTGCAGTTATATAAGGTATTGGTGAGACCGCACCTGGAATACTGCATACAGTTTTGGTCTCCATACTTAAGAAAAGACATACTTGCTCTCGAGGCAGTACAAAGAAGGTTCACTCGGTTAATCCCGGGGATGAGGGGGCGGACATATGAGGAGAGGTTGAGTAGATTGGGACTCTACTCATTGGAGTTCAGAAGAATGAGTGGATGCAGTAAGGATGTTCCCAAAGATGGGTGAAACTAGAACTAGGGGGCATAATCTTAGAATAAGGGGCTGCTCTTTCAAAACTGAGATGAGGAGAAACTTCTTCACTCAGAGGGTGGTAGGTCTGTGGAATTTGCTGCCCCAGGAAGCTGTGGAAGCTACATCATTAGATAAATTTAAAACAGAAATAGACAGTTTCCTAGAAGTAAAGGGAATTAGGGGTTATGGGGAGCGGGCAGGAAATTGGACATGAAGCTGAGTTCGGATCGGTCAATGCCCTGTGGGTGGCGGAGAGGGCCCAGGGGCTGTGTGGCCGGGTCCTGCTCCGACTTCTTGTGTTCTTTAGATTTGTGGTTGGGATCAGATCAGCCATGATCTTATTGAATGGCGGAGCAGGCTCGAGGGGCCGATTGGCCTACTCCTGCTCCAATTTCTTATGTTCTTATGTTCTTATGATTCTTGACTGTCAATATTTTCATAACTAATAAACAAAAGTGTTCAAAGAAAAAAATGTTTTTAATTCCTTTATGATTTTTCTCCCGGGTTGCTTGCAGCAGTATCCTGGAGATTAATCTTGAATTCCTGGAGGCTCCAGGACAATCCTGGAGGGTTGGCAGCCCTAGCCAACACCTCATCCAAAAGATGGCATCTCTGACAATGCAGCACTCCCTCAGTACTGCACTGAAGTGTCACCTGGATTACGTGCTCAAATTCATAGTGGGGCTTGAACCCACAACCTTCTGACTCAGAGGTAAGAAACTGAGTCAGGCTAACATTACTTGGCTTAGAGGAGAGTGGTTATGAGGACTGGAGAAGTTGTGGACATTGTGAGTTAGCTCCTTCAGCCATTTTCTGTTTAAAAATCAATCTCCAGTCACAGTACCAAATGTTCATTCTCTCTTTGCAGCCAGACAAATGTTAAAGAAATAAGATACAGGAACCAGGAGAGTGAAGGCCTGAAACTGATCCCACTAAAGACACGAGCAGAGACAGAGTTCAGGCCTGGATGGTCATCAACAGAACCTGATCTTTAATTAGACGACACTCACCCCACACGCTTCAACAACAGATGGACTTTTGATCCCATATTCAATCGCAGGTTTCCATGTAAAACAAAAGACGACTTTCCCCCACCCCACAGACAAAAAATCAGGTCGCAAAATTCTGAAAGAATTGCCCAATCGGACAGGTTTGAAAACAACTCCCTCTCTAAATAATACAAATACATATTTTACAGCAAACGGAAGCATGGTCCCATCCAGATTTGCATACTCACAGTTTGAAATTCAGCACTGCTCCTGCATTTATCAGCAAGGTGCTGCAAGAGATTAAAAACAAAGTGAACACACAGTAGAAATCTTTTGCTTTGTAATTCCCACCCTCGCTAGTTTCCTTTTGCATTGCAGCTTATTTGTGGGGAACCATTTCTGCTCCTTTCTATCCAACTGTCTACTTTAAAAATGCCCTTTTATTTTAAACTGTTAGTTTCATCTGATTAAAAACTGAGCAACATCTCTGGAGAAGAATGTGAGCGGTTAATTTAGGAAGTTTTATGCAGCAGTTAAATAAAAACACTCCCTCGGCCCAAACATCTAGAAAGGTTGAACCCATTTCTGTAGCTGTGGAGCCCGCTGAGATTACAATCCGTGGGCAGCAGAATCTGACATTAAGGTTTTACTGCCACACAGTTTAAGAATTTGTTTCGACTGCAATTATTCATGTGAAAAATTACACTTATAAAACATTAAAAATGCAACAGGATTTAATTTTTCATGAAAAATAATTTTCAATGAAAATTTAAATTCCACAGATACAATGTTTCTTGAAAGACTTGCATTTATACAGCGCTTTTCACGGCCTCAGGATGTCCCAAAGCACTTACAGCCAATTAAATACTTTTGAAATGTAGTCACCGCTGTAATGTAGGAAACAGCAGCCAATTGTGCACAGCAAGCTCCCACAAACAATAATGTGATAATGATCAGATCAGATAATGTTTTTTTTAAAGTGATGTTGGTTGAGGGATGAATATTGGCCAGGACACCAGGGAGGACTCCCCTGCTCTTCCTTGAAATCACATCATGGGATCTTTTACGTCCTGAAAGGACAGTCTGAGCCTCAGTTCAACGGCTCAACCGAAAAACGGCATCTCCGACTGAGCCACAGCTGACACTTGGGGCAGTGTTGCTTGGGGCAAAAGCTGCAGTAACAAGAGACTGAACAGATTAACCAACCATAACCTGCAGCCATCTGGATCATCCATGTCAAAATGTCTGCTAATCTCGTGCTCTCATCCTTATTTCAAATTAAATTTTGACTTTTATATGGTTAAAAATGAGAAAAATCCTTCAAGGAGAACAGCACATTTACTGGCATTTTGGGGAAGGTGGAGGGAGGAGAAAGAAAACTACTATTGTAATATGTTTTCATAGGATCAGGGCCTGTATTGGAAGGTTGGACAACACAAGGCAAGGCTGACTGATCTGATAACAAAAAGCAGCCACTCAAACGCAGACCACTCCAATTATGTAGTTTAATTCATATTAAGAAAAAAAGTTAAAAGTACATTTTCTTAAAAAAATCATTGTTCAGAACATTTCCTGCCCTTCGACCTCTCATGTAATTGGGGGACAGTGCTGGCAATACTAAACCAAACTTCATTTTTAAAGGAGAGTAAAATGGAACAACTTTTATGAATTAAGCAATATTATAGAGTTCAATGTGGTTAATCAAAAGAAACCTTACTGCAGCTGCATTTTTAAAGTGGATGTTTTGAAGTTGAAAAAGCTTGTTTCTTACTTGGGAGGTTATTTATTCATAAACTCAGCACAGATGTTATAAACTAGTCCAGTCTTTGAAGTGAGATTTACTTTTGAAAAAAAGTGTTTAAGGAGATCAAATTGCACAGAAACAAACTGCTTTTTAAAACCAAAAAGGAAACTCTAATAGAAGGATTCTTTCGGAAACAAATGGAACTCAAAAGCACCTCGGACTGTTCTACACACTTAAAGGCTCAGTATCAACAGGCACTGGGAACAGAAGTCCCAGACCAGATGTTAAATAAGAATATGTCCATGTCAGCCCTGCTCTTACACTCTTATACAAGTGCGCAGTTGCTCACAATTCATGAATGTGACTTTAAAGGCAACTGCAATATTGTCCATGGCATAACGGAAAATCGTATAGGCAATGGAGTGATCCTGGGCCAACTTTTCCAATGTTAGGTGAAAATATGTTCAGGGCAGCAATGGCAAACATCATTGGATGGGCTAAGAGGTCAGCAAGCCAAGATAACAGACCCAAGATAAGTACCATGAACGGAACAGAGCAGAACTGCCCCCGGGTCATTTACACTGCAGGGTGCCACAGACAGTACTTTATCACCAGAGGTGTTGGGTCAAAGACAGGCCTAGTCTGCCAGTGAGTGCAAGCACAGATTGGGTGCCACTTCAATCTTCACTCCTCCTCACTGCACTAAAAACTCAGCTGCTGCCAATGGTGCAGTGCAACAAGTCAACAGTATGAGTGCAAGAATGGCACATTCTCATTCTCCCTCCACCTCCCAGGCACCCAACATAAGACTCAGTCACTGGGACAAACCTGAGGCCAGCAGCCA